>NC_091198.1:21596089-21611089 GCF_040958095.1 Procambarus clarkii
AGAGAGAGAGAGGAGAGAGAGAGAGAGAGAGAGAGAGAGATAGAGATAGAGAGATAGAGAGAGAGAGAGAGAGAGAGAGAGAGAGAGAGAGAGAGAGAGAGAGAGAGAGAGAGAGAGAGAGAGAGAGATAGAGAGATAGAGAGAGAGAGAGAGAGAGAGAGAGAGAGAGAGAGAGAGAGAGAGAGAGAGAGAGGTCCACTCTCTATGGGATCCATCACTACCCATCCTGTGAGCGGTGGTGGACCCCATACCCATCCCGTGGGCGGTGGTGGACCCCATACCCATCCCGTGGGCGGTGGTGGACCCCATACCCATCCCGTGGGCGGTGGTGGACCCCATACCCATCCCGTGGGCGATGGTGGACCCCATACCCATCCCGTGGGCGGTGGTGGACCCCATACCCATCCCGTGGGCGGTGGTGGACCCCATACCCATCCCGTGGGCGATGGTGGACCCCATACCCATCCCGTGGGCGATGGTGGACCCCATACCCATCCCGTGGGCGGTGGTGGACCCCATACCCATCCCGTGGGCGATGGTGGACCCTATACCCATCCCGTGGGCGGTGGTGGACCCCATACCCATCCCGTGGGCGATGGTGGACCCCATACCCATCCCGTGGGCGGTGGTGGACCCCATACCCATCCCGTGGGCGGTGGTGGACCCCATACCCATCCCGTGGGCGGTGGTGGACCCCATACCCATCCTGTGAGCGGTGGTGGACCCCATACCCACCCCGTGGGCGGTGGTGGAAAGGGCCACAGAGGCACATAATGGAGTTAGGAACTGAGCCCTAGTTTAGGTAAGCAAGCAAAGTGTTGTGTTAGTTATAAAATTTATTCTTAAAGAGGGAATTGATTGCCACCAGGGATGTGCCTCTGAGCAGCCTGAGGGCAGCAGTATTTCGGGAACAGCAACACAATCCAGTAGACTTTAGGCAAACTGAAATTCTGACCAGTTACTCCATCTATCATGATTCTAATATACAGGAAGAACATCTATCTGCAACCCTACTGGTCACCCAGAAAGGTTACGAGACTTCTAGAGCCTAAGCCTACCACTGCTACGCTTAAGCTTGGCTAGAAGAACCACTGGAAGCACTACAAGCTGACATAGACTTGAGAGAATGTAAAATTTGTCAGCCTCAACTAATCACATTTCACATTCACTGTATAATTGAATGTGAAAAATTGTAAAATTCAGAAATAGCAGTAGCAATGGAGTTCAAAACCCGTATAAGTACTTCATTCATAATTGACTTCCTGAAATGTTTGCCAAGTATCCAACGGTTGCTTACTGTGGGTGCAGCATGCACATGACTGTTTAACTGCCGCCCAGTTGAATAGGTACTCTCCTATTTGTGCTTCTAAGGGTAGGGCTTCGGCTCTTTCGTCCCGCCTCTAAACTGTCAATCAACAGGTACAATTGTGTCTTCATGTGTGGAGTTAGAATAGTAACTTTGTAACTTATTCACTGCATACTTCACCGGAGAGAGAAAAGTCAGTTGTCGTTCCCTAGGTTGCCCTCATGGTGCAAGTGCAATGTTGTCTTCGTCATATCTAAGTGTGTAGGTCTATGTTGCAACCTTATTTGGTATGGCTCTGTTCTTCATGTACATGATGTTGCACAGTTGCACACTCCTCTGTCTCGAATTATGATTCTCTTATTGGTTCTCTCTCTCTCTCTCATGCTTCCATATGTGTTAGATTTTGCTTCAACTCTTGTTAGCTGACTCTTGCTTGTTGACTCTTCCAAGCTGAATTTTACTAGCTCACTCACTAGCTGATTTTTGCTACCTGATTCTGGCTTGCTGACTCTTGTTAGCTGACTCTTGCTAGCTGCGTTAGTAGCTGACTCTTGCTAGCTTCGTATCTTGAGGTTATCTTGAGATGATTTCGGAGCTTTAGTGCCCCCGTAGCCCAGTCCTCGACCAGGCCTCCACCCCCAGGAAGCAGCCCGTGACAGATGACTAACACCCAGGTACCTATTTACTGCTAGGTAACAGGGGCATAGGTGAAAGAAACTCTGCCCATTGTTTCTCGCTGGCGCCTGGGATCGAACCCGATACCACAGGATCACAGTCCAGTGTGCAGTCCGCTCGGCCGACCGGCTCCCCCTAGTAGCAGACTTTCGTTAACTGACTTTTACTAGGTGACTTAAATTAGTTGTTGCTTTATAACTGACTCTTATTAGCTTCCTAATAAGAGCTTCCTAAGCTTCCTTCCTCCTTTTGGAAGCCGGTCGGAGGAGCGGACAGCACGCTGGACTTGTGATCCTGTGGTCTCGGTGTTCGATCCCGGGCGCCGGCAAGAAACAATGGGCAGAGTTTCTTTCACCCAATGCCCCTGCTACCTAGCAGTAAAATAGGTACCTGGGTGTTAGTCAGCTGTCACGGGCTGCTTCCTGGGGGTGGAGGCCTGGTCGAAGACCGGGCCGCGGGGACACTAAAAAGCCCGAAATCATCTCAAGATAACCTTCCTCTTAATAGCTGACTCTTGCTAGTTGAGTTGTGAGTAACTATACTCACAAGTATCAGTACTCAGTACTCAGTACTCAGTACTCAGTACTCAGTAGAGTACTGAGCAAATTATCTATATAAATGAAAATGGATATGTATTTTTTGTTCAGAATTGCTTCTCTCCAAAAGTTCTTCACCGATTGCTTTGAACGCGAATGTTTTAATATACTAACTATATAGATGCCACACCTGTGACAGGTAAAACATGTTATTTTGAAAAACGGCACCATTTATTGGACTTAAAAGCAACACATGCTGTAATCTCCGAAAGTTCTTCACCGATTGCTTTGAAATTTTGACACAACGTTCCACTCAAATACACGCGTGTTTTTATATACCTACTATACAGATGCCACACACCTGTGACAGGTAAAAACATGCTTTTTTGAAAAACAGCGCCATCTGTTAGACGTAAAAGCAACACCACGGCAGGGGAGTGGGGGGATGGTGGAGAGAACGAGGGGACAGAGGAGGGGGGAATGGTTGGGAGGACCAGGGGATGGGGGAGTGGGGAATGGTTGGGGGGGGCGGCGGGGGAGAGTTGCTGTGGCTCAGCAACGCGTGGCCGGTAACAGCCAGTTAAAAATAGAACTTCAGTATTTAACTGGATCATATATACTTAAGAAATTGCATATTAAATCTTTATAATGTGTAATAAGCAATTCATAGTTTGCATTTTGTTAAACAAAAATACACCAAGGAATATTACTCAGGAAATCTGACTCATCCTCGTGGGCCAGAGACTGAAAATACGAATAACTTTATTCATGATTAAATAACTTGGACTCTACAGTTATTCATTATAATCTTTGGCAACGTTTGTTCATAATGAGTTTATTGAATAGAGAAAACATACATGTACTCACCTATTTGTGCTTGTGGGAGGTTGAGCTCTGGCTCTTTGGTCCCGCCTCTCAACCGTGCATGTGTATGCATGCTTGCGAGCATGCATACATGTGTACGGCTTGGTTGGTAGAATGACGGACGGCCACTTTTTAGACCAGAGTTTGAGTCTCTGATGATCCAATTGGATGAAATTTATGTGTTCATATTGTGTGCTTTCTATACTATGACGAACAAGATTGAAACAATTGGTAAATTTGTTGTCAGTGAAGGAAACCAAATTCTTACATATTACGTCTGAATTTGGCCGTTTACCCGTAAACGGACATAATTCGAAAATGAACAAAAAATTGAAAATAAATTTAGGATTTTTTTTTTCCAAAACAGTAAGTTAAGGGTCCTCTGGTAGGTTAGGAGGGCAGGAAATTATGTTAAAGTTTCAAAACGTCATGGAAAACGTTAATTGAATGTTTCCTCTCCTAACCTGACCGAGTAAGCCGGAGGACTCAAATAGAAAACGGGACAGTACATCGCTTTGGTGAGCCGATTTCATTAAAAATTACGTCCATTTTTGGCCATACGCATAAACGAACGAAAAGCAATGTTATTTTTAAGAGGACGGGTTGTTCCACGAGGCCTCTCCTGTGTCTTATTGATAAATGACACTCCTCTTTGCCCTCGTTAGACATATGGGACTACTCCCCCCCCCCCACCAGCCACAGACCACCACCACCACCACACCACCACCACCACACCACCACCACCACACCACCACCACCACCACCACCACCACCACCCAGCACATCCTACAATCACATCACCAAGGCTTCCAGCCCCGATAGCAACAGTGTCAGAGGCTAAGAATATTCATACATTGCCACCTCCTTGTATATGTATACACACCAAGCACCTCGGACACTAATGAGGACATCGCATACACTGAACCATTCAACCATCACACACACACACCTGGATAGTCACATGTGTGTGACCCAAGGCAGTTAAAGTCTCAGGAGCCATTCAGGTATGTTATTAACTGCCTAATTAGACATATTGCAAGCGTCGCTAGCTAGCTTCACTCTGGAGTGAAAGTGAGCTTAGTTTCTGCCAGATAACAAATGTCGTTTTCTCTCCTTATACGGATCAAACCACTTGGGCTGGACGGTAGAGCGACGGTCTCGCTTCATGCAGAACGGCGTTCAATCCCCGAGCGTCCATAAGTGATTGGGCACCATTCCTTTCCCCCCTGCCCATCCCTAATCCTTATCCTGAACCCTTCCAAGGGCTATATAGCCATAATGACTGGGCGCTTTCTCCTGATAGTTCCTTCTTATACGGAGTTCTCATAATATCTGAAATATTAATTATATGGCCTCACCTGAGCCACAGGATTCATCTGGTGTTGTCATGTCCTCTTACGAAACCTGTTGATCTTTCCTCGATCATATCTTGAGGTTATCTTGAGATGATTTCGGGGCTTTTTAGTGTCCCCGCGGCCCGGTCCTCGACCAAGCATCCACCCCCAGGAAGCAGACCGTGACAGCTGACTAACACCCAGCTACCTATTTTACTGCTAGGTAACAGGGGGCATAGGGTGAAAGAAACTCTGCCCATTGTTTCTCGCCGGCGCCCGGGATCGAACCGGGGACCACAGGATCACAAGTCCAGCGTGCTGTCCTCTCGGCCGACCGGCTCCATCATGGTGGATTAGTTTACAATAATTAGAGAGTTTGTGAGCTCCAAAACGCTCACAGAATGTTATAGAGGTTGTTCCTAACAACAATAATTTTGGGTTGTGATTTTCTGAATCTCGTAAACTCTGTTAATTAATTAGGATTCAGCCGCTGTACTCGAGCAAAGATGTACATGTTTCGTAGGCTGGTCACGGATATGCTCGACAAATCCTTCCCTTGGTCAACAAATCTATTACTAATGATGAAAAGTGTTTGAGTACTATTAGAAACGCATTAGATTGTCAAAGGATCCAATAAAACCCATTAGATTGTCAAGGGAATCCAATAAAACCCATTAGATTGTCAAGGGATCCAATAAAACCCATTAGATTGTCAAGGGATCCAATAAAACCCATTAGATTGTCAAGGGATCCAATAAAACCCATTAGATTGTCAAGGGGAACCATTAAAACCCATTAGATTGTCAAGGGAATCCAATAAAACCCATTAGATTGTCAAGGGGAACCATTAAAACCCATTAGATTGTCAAGGGGATCCATTAAAACCCATTAGATTGTCAAGGGAATCCAATAAAACCCATTAGATTGTCAAGGGGAACCATTAAAACCCATTAGATTATCAAGGGGAAAAAATAAAACCCATTAAATTGTCAAGGGGAACCATTAAAACCCATTAGATTGTCAAGGGGATCCATTAAAACCCATTAGATTGTGACATTCTCCCTTGTTAGGCTTCCTTAATTTAGAAAAGGTAATTATGATCCCTGACTAATTAGTCAACTATCCCACCATTAATGTTCGAGTCTTGTTACGGCGGAGTTCAAATTACATGAGTTTCAAGCTTCCCTTAGGGGTCCCCGTAGTACAGTTGGCTTCGTTCTCGAGTGACAATCTGCGATGCCGAGTTCGATTTCCGAGCGGGAAATGGAAATTTAAGGAGCATGTTTCCTTGTACCTAGTGCCTCTGCCTAGTAATAAATAGGTTAGCTAATGTATATATATATATTGACAGGCTTCCTGTCCCCTCATAAAACGAATGATTAATTATAGGTATTAATTACCGCGTTACAAGCTTTCTTAACTTTACTGTCAATAAAAAGCTTGAATTATGGAGAGGGACACAACGATGGAGCTCCGACTTACTAGTAAGGAAGCAAGAAGGAGCCTGAGAAACTGAGATTAATTATCGAGATGGAGACTGCAATACGGAAGGAATAATTATCGAGATAGAGATGGGATTATGGCAGGAATAAGTACCTGATTCCCAATGGAATGCCATTTCCATAACGGGAAGAAAGCCGGAGGTCAGAAAGGAAGAGAAGGGCTAAAATACACCAGCCCGCAGAGAGGGGGACATGATACAGACGTATAAAATACTTACAGGGATTGACAAGGTGGAAACAGAGGAAATATTTACAATGAATAACAACAGAACAAGGAGGCACGGATGAAAGCTTGAGACTCAGATGTGTCATAGAGATGTTAGAAAGTTTTCTTTTAGCATAAGGGAAGAGTGTAAATGACATGACTTAAAGGAGCAGGTTGTAGAGGCTGACTCCATCTGTAACTTATAAATCAGTCATGATAGGGAAACAGGTCAGGAGTCATTGTATTAGAGAACCTACGGCTAGAAAAGCGGCGTCCAAGAGTTTGAGCTCAATCCTGCGGGCACAAATGAGTGAGCACACACACACACACACACACACACACACACACACACACACACACACACACACACACACACACACACACACACACACACACACACACACACACACACACACACACACATATGTATACTACGTATGTATACCACATTCGTAAGACCAATCCTGGAGTATGCGGCCCCAGCATGGAGCCCGTACCTTGTCAAGCACAAGACGAAGCTGGAAAAAGTTCAGAGGTATGCCACTAGACTAGTCCCAGAACTAAGAGGCATGAGTTACGAGGAAAGGCTGCGGGAAATGCACCTTACGACACTGGAAGACAGAAGAGTAAGGGGAGACATGATCACAACCTTCAAAATCCTCAGGGGTATTGACATGGTAGACAAAGATAAACTATTCAACACTGGTGGGACGCGAACAAGGGGACACAGGTGGAAACTGAGTACCCACATGAGCCACAGAGACGTTAGAAGGAACTTTTTCAGTGTCAGAGTAGTTAACAAGTGAAGTGCATTAGGCAGTGATGTGGTGGAGACTGACTCCATACACAGTTTCAAGTGTAGATATGATAGAGCCCAGTAGGCTCAGGAATCTGTACACCAGTTGATTGACGGTTGAGAGGCGGGACCAAAGAGCCAGAGCTCAACCCCCGCAAGCACAACTAGGGGAGTACACAGGAACCATACCAGAGCGGTTGAGCACTATACAAGGGCCTCTCCTCGTGGGCTTAATTGCTACTCTCACCAGGCCGGCTGTGTTGATCTTGGCCTGTTGCTTAGCTGCCTCTTGTTGCTGTCTGCAGGCCCTCACTCTGCCCCCTGTGGCACAGACAGACAGACAGACAGACAGACAGACAGACAGACAGACAGACAGACAGACAGACAGACAGGGCGAGTTAAAGCTACACAAAAGATAATGGTTATCATGTATGAGATCAGTACCACTCCTCTTATTGATTGATAGTCAAACTCACAATGATGCACGCAGCATGCGTGCATCATTGCAGGCACGAGCCACAGTATTGCAGGCAGCAGCCACCACACAGGCTGTGTGGTGGTACTGAGGGGCCCTCAGCATGCTGCCAAGGGGCCCTTAGCATACTGCCAGGGGCCCTCAACATGCTGCCAGGGGCCCTCAACATACTGCCAGGGACCCTCAACATGCTGCCAGGGGCCCTCAGCACGCTGCCAAGGGCCCTCAGCATGCTGCCAGGGGCCCTCAACATGCTGCCAAGGGCCCTCAGCATGCTGCCAGGGGCCCTCAACATGCTGCCAGGGGGCCCTCAACATGCTGCCAGGGGTCCTCAACATACTGCCAGGGACCCTCATCATGCTGCCAGGGACCCTCAACATGCTGCCAGGGGCCCTCAACATGCTGCCAGGGGCCCTCAACATGCTGCCAGGCCCCCTGAACATGCTGCCAGGGGCCCTCAAGATGCTGCCAGGGGCCCCTCAACATGCTGCCAGGGCCCTCAACATGCTGCCAGGGACCCTCAGCATGCTGCCAGGGGCCCTCAACATGCTGCCAGGGGGCCCTCAACATGCTGCCAGGGGCCCTCAACATGCTACCAGGGACCCTCAGCATACTGCCAGGGGCCCTCAACAGGTGTCTTAACTTCCCAAATGGGCTTTACAAAATATGTAAATAATATTCATGAACTAACTTTCTTTAGACTATGACTTACGACTTTAATATCCCGTTTTTTTTAGTTCAACATCCATCAAAATAATTTTTACCAAATTCCTGTATATTAAAACAGACAAAATCATGTTATTTATCAATTTTTTTCATGTTATAATGTTAATCTAAGATATCTGCTTGTTGTTGTTGTTGAAGAAGGAATGTTTGGTAGTCTGTGGTCTGATGTATATGCAACATGGGTGTATAATGCAATCACTAGGTTGTATAAGCAAGCAGGGAGGTTGTATGCATACCAATGAGTGTGTATGCTTTCAGCCCTTGTGCTGCTGTGGCTAGAAATGAGAACTCACTCGAAGACCCCCCCTGGAATAATGGGTTAAAAAAGTAATTGAAATATTCATTTTTTTTTTAAACATAATTTCTTATCAGAGATACAAAGAGGAAGTGGTGGAAGCCGCCCCCCACTGTTACCCCTACTGTCACCCCCCCCCCTGTCACCCACACTGTCACCCCACTGTCACCCGTCACTGTCACCCGTCACTGTCACCCCCACTGTCATTCAGACTGTCCCCCGTCACTGTCACCCCCACTGTCGCTAAAGTTGAGTCCTCCTCTGACCAGTCGACGCGAACTACGACTCGTAATACCGTGCGTGACAAGCTCAGATAACGGAACGACGAGACCTAACCTAACCAATCTCCGGTTAGATGGACATCTATCCATGTCCGGTTAGACATGGATAGATGTCCGGTTAGAGGCTACGAGGCCCGCATTATACACCTAAAATCGTCCCGTTTAGGCAGTACTTACAGAGACAATGAGGACCATAGTATATATATTGACATATGTTAGAAAGTAGTAATCGGTACTATTGAATATGAACAAACTGGAAAAGTTATTGCAAAGAAAACCTAACCTAACTTTCCCTAGGCCTATTAATCGCTATCTGAGGCCTATTATAGTACATATATGTGCTATACTAGACCTAGGAGTATTTGTTTTTAATTGTCCACTACGTCAATATATGCACGGTGTTGCTCACAGTTGCAGAGAGCGCCATCTATATAGAAGGACGGGTTGCATATTGACAGTTGCATCAGGTCCAGAACCCCCCCCCCCCTCCCTGTCCTCCTAAGGTCCCCCTACGTCAAGAAACTGTCGTACTACAGTGCCCTCTTATCCTAACCTGCCAGAGGAGCCAAAACAGAAAACGGGACAGTATGTCCATTCCGCGAGCCGCTACCCATTTTCTAGCACGACGATTTTTTTGGCCCTTAGGTGGACTGTACGTCAAAAATGGGACGTTCTATTAGGAGGTCTGGTTGCATAGGTCCAGGACCCTTGTAGCTCTGTTTACAATTATCTGGTCTCCACAAACCACTGTGTACACGCTTCCCTTAAATACCATACCAGCTCCAACTATTCAAAAGTCACTCTTTTAACCTATTTTTTTACAAATTGTAAATCACAATTACACAGAAAAAATGAGTCTGAAGCCCATGAGAATCAACAGGACGCTACGCATCTATGAGAATACATTGTTATATATGTGATCTTGAATCAAAAAGTGAATGTTGTAACCGAGGGCGCCTTTCAAACTCGTATGTAAACTATGTAGTGAATCTGGGGCCAGATTCACGAAAGCACTTACTCAAGCACTTACGAACCTGTACATCTTTTCTCAATCTTTGGCGGCTTTGTTTCCACTTATTAAACAGTTAATGAGCTCCGAAGCACCAGGAGGCTGTTTATAACAATAACAACAGTTGATTGGCAAGTTTTCATGCTTGTAAACTGTTTAAGAAATGTAACCAAAGCCGTCAAAGATTGAGGAAAGATGTACACGTTCGTAAGTGTTTGCGTAAGTGCTTTCGTGAATCTGGACCCCCTGGAGCAGATGCCTTGAGCCCATCGTGGTCCAGTCGGTAGTGCGTGTTCCCGAGAATCCAGGCACGCAGGTTTGATCCCATTGTATAGCTTCAGTATGTTCTCAACGACTGTGAAAGAAACCAGTTGATATTTAACTACCAGGCGACCAGCAAACTCAAAGAACCAATAGAAGAAATCTATGAAAAACTCTTTTGTCCCACCGTGAATTAAACGCCAGAACGCCGTGAAGAGCGCAGATGATGCGCTCTCAAGCCGCAGACGATCCAAAACGCAGTGAATGCGTTCAGCTGCTTCGCTGAGTGCTTGAGGGAAATACACCTGGAGATATACCTGTTTCTCGGCGTATGTATATACACTTAGTCCAAGAGTAAATTATACCTGTTTGCAGTAAGTTAAGTAAGCAAGTAAGAAAGTGCTGGTCTTATTAACCCTCCAGAAGTCGACAGATATTAAATAAAATATAGATTTTATTTATAACTTATTTATATTATAACTAAATATATTTATATAATATTTATATTATAACTAAATATATTTATATAATATTTATATTATAACTAAATATTTTATATTATATTTATATTATAACTAAATATTTTATATTATATTTATATTATAACTAAATAAATGTTTATTCAGGTACAAGTGCATAACATTCCAAATGACTCACAAACACATATGTCGGATTTGAAGACAAATCTCTAAGAGCCAAGGCATGATGAAGAGTGATGAAACATACCTGAACCCAATCATCATTTCTCCCACTGTAAACACAGCGTGTTGACCGGTGTTGTGAGAACTGAGTCAGCTGGGAAACTGGAGGAGAATCCAGTAGATGCGCGCAGTTTAGGGCTGCTCCCGACAGAGGGCTCTGGCAGCCTGCTGCTTGCATTGTAAACAGCGTGCGCGCTCCAGTGCCCTTTATGCTGTCATGGGGAGTGTATGTCAGTTTTGGGGGTCCACTACCGCTCACAGGGTGGGTATGGGGTCCATTACCACCAACAGGGTGGGTTATGGGGTCTACTACCACCCACAGGATGGGTATGGGGGTCCACTACCGCTCACAGGATGGGTATGGGGTCCATTACCACCCACAGGATGGGTATGGGGTCCACTACCGCTCACAGGATGGGTATGGGGTCCACTACCACCCACAGGATGGGTATGGGGTCCACTACTGCTTACAGGAAGGGGTATGGGATCTACTATCACTCACAGGATGGGTATGGGGTCCACTATCACTCACAGGAAGGGTATGGGGTCCACTATCACTCACAGGATGGGTATGGGGTCCACTATCATTCACAGGATGGGTATGGGGTCCACTATCACTCACAGGATGGGTATGGGGTCCACTACCGCTCACAGGATGGGTATGGGATCCACTATCATTCACAGGATGGGTATGGGGCACACTACTGCTTACAGGATGGGTATAGGGCACACTACCACCCACAGGATGGGTATGGGGCACACTACCACCCACAGGATGGGTATGGGGCACACTACCACCCACAGGATGGGTATAAGGTCCACTACCACCCACAGGATGGGCATGGGGTCCACTACCACCCACAGGATGGGTATGGGGTCCACTACCACCCACAGGATGGGTATGGGGTCCACTATCACCCACAAGATGGGTATAAGGTCCACTACCACCCACAGGATGGGCATGGGGTCCACTACCACCCACAGGATGGGTATGGGGTCCACTATCACCCACAAGATGGGTATAAGGTCCACTACCACCCACAGGATGGGCATGGGGTCCACTACCACCCACAGGATGGGTATGGGGTCCACTATCACCCACAAGATGGGTATAAGGTCCACTACCACCCACAGGATGGGTATGGGATCCACTACCACCCACAGGATGGGTATGGGATCCACTACCACCCACAGGATGGGTATGGGATCCACTACCACCCACAGGATGGGTATGGGATCCATTACCACCCACAGGATGGGTATGGGGTCCATTACCGCTCACAGGATGGGTATGGGGTCCATTACCACCCACAGGATGGGTATGGGGCACACTACCACCCACAGGATGGGTATGGGGTCCACTACCACCCACAGGATGGGTATGGGGCACACTACCACCCACAGGATGGGTATAGGGCACACTACCACCCACAGGATGGGTATGGGGCACACTACCACCCACAGGATGGGTATGGGGCACACTACCACCCACAGGATGGGTATGGGGCACACTACCACCCACAGGATGGGTATGGGGCACACTACCACCCACAGGATGGGTATGGGGCACACTACCACCCACAGGATGGGTATGGGGCACACTACCACCCACAGGATGGGTATGGGGCACACTACCACCCACAGGATGGGTATGGGGCACACTATCACCCACAGGATGGGTATGGGGTCCACTACCACCCACAGGATGGGTATTGGGCACCCCATCACTCACAGGATGGGTATGGGGGTCCACTACCACCCACAGGATGGGTATGGGATCCACTACCACTCACAGGATGGGTATGGGGTCCACTACCACTCACAGGATGGGTATGGGATCCACCACCACCCTCAGGATGGGTATGGGATCCACCACCACCCACAGGATGGGTATGGGATCCACTACCACTCACAGGATGGGTATGGGGTCCACTACCACTCACAGGATGGGTATGGGGTCCACTACCACCCACAGGATGGGTATGGGACCCACTACCACTCACAGGATGGGTATGGGACCCACTACCACTCACAGGATGGGTATGGGACCCACTACCACTCACAGGATGGGTATGGGGCACCCCATCACTCACAGGATGGGTCCCACTCATCGATGATAAAGGCGTTTTTACGCTTGAAATAAATCTCTTTTGACCCTAATTGCCTACAATTGACCGGTGAGAATTGTATTAATAGCCCCATCACCCTCGACCAATCATCTGTCGTAACAATCAGCCATTGCAACAAGGCAGAAAATGCTTTGCAGTATGACGGAGAGACCAACGTCTCCCACCGTCGCATTCTTTACGCAGTCGACTAATCCGTTGGAAATGTGACGTATTATTAAAAGAGGCGAAATGTTGCCGTTTTCTATGCATCGGCCTCGGTATGTTAGGGAAGGGTTGATGGGGTTCGAACGCTTCTGGTGTGAGAGTCTGTGAGTATGATCAGTCCAGCAGCCAGGAGGCCTGGTCGGGGACCGGGCCGCGGGAACGTTGAGCCCCGATATCATTGTAAGGTAACCACAATTAAGGAGGGTCCATATGACAGTCCATGACAGAGTCCATGACAGAGTCCTTGCCAGAGTCCATGACAGAGTCCTTGCCAGAGTCCATGACAGAGTCCTTGCCAGAGTCCATGACAGAGTCCATGCCAGAGTCCATGACAGAGTCCATGACAGAGTCCATGCCAGAGTCCATGACAGAGTCCATGACAGAGTCCATGCCAGAGTCCATGACAGAGCCCATGACAGAGTCCTTGACAGACTCCATGCCAGAGTCCATGACAGAGTCCATGACAGAGTCCATGCCAGAGTCCATGACAGAGTCCATGACAGAGTCCATGACAGAGTCCTTGCAAATTACTCCAAGTGCCTCATTTGCGTGCAGTAAGTTGCTCTGGGGGAAGCAACGGAAACGGTTGGGCAGCAGACGGATCCCCCTAGAGATACGGGGGGGGGGAGTACAATACACGGGTATTGTATATTTATGTGTATTGATCGGTAATACACACGCGCTCCCACTCTCACAGTGTGAGTGTGCGTGTGTGCGTGTGTGTGAGTGTGTGTGTGTGTGTGTGTCCTTATCCTGACCCCCCCCCCCCCACCGACATGTGCTGTATAGTCGTGATGGCTTGGCGCTTTCCCCTGATCTCTCTCTCTCTCAAAAAAAAAAAAAAGTACTTAATTGATTGCGTGCAATTCAATACATCAGAAGTTCTTGAGTATATGATATACTACAGAACATGTGTTCAATTGAACAAAATTGTTTTAATAATTTAGTGTTTAAATTTCCTCCGTGATCACACACACACACACACACACACACACACACACACACACACACACACACACACACACACACACACACACACACACACACACACACACACACACACACACACACACACACATACACTATATACATGCCACACCTGTGACAGGCATTATACTTAGGAACGTATAAGATACTCAGAGGAATTGACAGAGTGGACATAGACGAAATGTTCACACGGAATAGTAACAGAACGAGAGGACATAGATGGAAGCTTGAAACTCAGATGAGTCACAGAGATGTTAGGAAGTTCTCTTTTAGCGTGAGAGTAGTGGGGAAATGGAATGCACTTCAGGAACAGGTTGTGGAAGCAAATACTATTCATAATTTTAAAACCAGGTATGATAGGGAAATGGGACAGGAGTCATTGCTGTAAACAACCGATGCTCGAAAGGCGGGATCCAAGAGTCAATGCTCGATCCTGCAGACACAATTAGGTGAGTACAATTAGGTGAGTACACACACACACACACACACACACACACACACACACACACACACACACACACGCACACACACACACACACGCGCACACACACACACACACACACACACACACACACACACACACACACACACACACACACACACACACACACACACACACACACACACACACACACACACACACACACACACACACACACACACGCACACACACACACACACACACACACACGCGCACACACACACACACACACA
>NC_091198.1:21613589-21628589 GCF_040958095.1 Procambarus clarkii
ATATACACACTAGCTGTACCCAGCCATGCATTGCTGCAACCCGTTCTCGCACTTGCTTGTAGTCAATATTTTGCTTATGAATAAGAACATATGTGATATACTAATTTATTGTGAATATTTCAGTTTACCTGAAAAGCTGAATGGAAAACCATGACCTAACCTAACCTTCTAAGTATGTTAAGATAAGGATTTTATTGCTTCTTAATTACAATTAGTACCTAACCTATACCTATATTGATATTACAGTTTTATAAAAATAATAAAACAAAAGTAAAATATTTAAATAAATTGTAAAGTAACTCGGGATATTGTCAAATTTTGTATAAAATCTCTATTGTTTAATAAAACTGAAAAAGAAATTCCTAATATTTAAAACATGTCCATTGCGACTCTGGAGGAAGAGTTAGCGCCTTGAAAAAATATATAATTTGAAATATACCACATATGTACTTATCCAAAAGCAAAATATTGACTATAAGCAATAAGTCATCCGTTCCTCACGTCGTCCCTGTCCCATCGTCCTTCCCACCATTACCCTTCCATTCCCCACTCCCTCGTCTGATGTATTACTCCCAAATGATATGATGTTCCCATCAGAAAATTGGGAACATCAAATGATCTGATGTTCCCATTACTGAAATATAAGAAAACAGAAAAAAAATGAAAAAATTAACTATTCTCACGAAATGAACAGTATGGTAAACAAAGCTCAATTCCAATGCAATATCACACAAAATAAATAAACCGAAATCTATGCAAATTTATTTTATCAATGCAATTGGAAACACTGAAATGGAATTGTAACATATTTAGGATATCGTGTGTTGCTATTACACGCAACAGATGGCGCTGTTTTTCCCAAAAGTATGTTTTTACCTGTCACAGGTGAGGCATCTATATAGTAGCCATATAAAAACACGCGCGTATTCGAAAGGAACGTTGTGTCAAAATTTCAAAGCAATCAGTGAAGAACTTTCAGAGATTACAGCGTGTGTGGCTCTTACGTCCAAAAGATGGCACTGTTTAAAAAAAAAAACATGTTTTTTTTTCCTGTCACAGGTAAGGCATGTATATAGTAGGTATATAAAAACACGCGCCTATTCGAATGCAACGTTGTGTCAAAATTTCAAAGCAATCCGTAAAGAGGGTTCGAAGATTTCCCTCCCATGAAAAATACAGTTTTTCAAACAAAACATATTTTTTTCCCGTCACAGACGTTACTTCTATATAGTAAGTATATAAAAACCCGCTCGGATGTGAATGGAACGTTGTGTGAAAATTTCAAAGCAATCGGTGAAGAACTTTCGGAGATTAGCGATTTTGAACAAACGAACATTTACATTTTTATTATATAGATTAATGATTAATGATTAATGATTTAAGTCTACAAATCTCTCAGACAAAGCAAGACTTTTTCTGATAAATATCTCACAAGTGAGTAAATACCTCAGTTAGTCACCAGAGGTGAGTAAATACCTCAGTTAGTCACCAGAGGTGTGTAAATACCTCAGTTATTCACCAGAGGTGAGTAAATACCTCAGTTAGTCACCAGAGGTGTGTAAATACCTCAGTTATTCACCAGAGGTGAGTAAATACCTCAGTTAGTCACCAGAGGTGAGTAAATACCTCAGTTAGTCACCAGAGGTGAGTAAATACCTCAGTTAGTCACCAGAGGTGAGTAAATACCTCAGTTAGTCACCAGAGGTGAGTAAATACCTCAGTTAGTCACCAGAGGTGAGTAAATACCTCAGTTAGTCACCAGAGGTGTGTAAATACCTCAGTTATTCACCAGAGGTGTGTAAATACCTCAGTTATTCACCAGAGGTGAGTAAATACCTCAGTTATTCACCAGAGGTGAGTAAATACCTCAATTAGTCACCAGAGGTGAGTAAATACCTCAGTTATTCACCAGAGGTGAGTAAATACCTCAGTTAGTCACCAGAGGTGAGTAAATACCTCAGTTAGTCACCAGAGGTGAGTAAATACCTCAGTTATTCACCAGAGGTGAGTAAATACCTCAGTTAGTCACCAGAGGTGAGTAAATACCTCAGTTAGTCACCAGAGGTGAGTAAATACCTCAGTTAATCACCAGAGAACCCGAGAAGGATTAATGAGGAACAGGTTAATCAAATGGGCACCCTGTCAGGTTAATACCCAGTGGTCTCCATAGATGGCGCGGGGGGGGGGGGGGGGAATAAATCACACGATTGCAGTGTTGCTTGCAACAGGTGCTTGTTAGTGGTGGTGGTGATTTACGCGCAAGCACACAGCTCACGACACCACGCTAGCGGGGTCAACACACGCACTTAGTACTCTATATTTTCTTCTGTAAGGCTATGGGGTCCCTTACAATTGCACCGGAGGTGGTACCCCCCCTTTTAGGGTTTTTCCTGTCTGGAATTTATGATTTGTATCTGTTATTTATTGCTAATGGGGAATCCCCATTATGGGGAGCAACAGTCGCCAGTATGGGTGTTATGACGTCCATTTTGAGGTGACGTAGTTTCCCAGTTCATTTTGGTTAACATTGTGTTATTAGCAACCCAGTCTTTCAGGTACAGACTTTTTCGGTCTGTGCCTGAAGTCCAGGATGGATCGAAACGTTGTTGCTTTTCATTTATTTTCGTGCTAGTTTGGGTTACTCGGCGGTGCCCGGGACTGCTTGGTCGATTCAGCTCATTCAGTTTAAAACAAATATAAGAAAATTGTGAGAACTAACAATAATACATGGGGGTACATATATGACTTCTCGACACATGTGGCATTCGAAAACGTATGTTATCTCATCACATATGGCTTCCCAGTGTAAGTCAACACATCTGTTCTGTGTATGTGTATCTCCTTCTATCTCTTTGTATGGTGTCTCTCCGGCACTCTCTGTCTCTGTGTTTCAGTGTCTGTGTCTTTATCTTTCTCTATCTCTCACTGTCTGTATCTGTGTCTTTATCTTTCTCTATCTCTCTCTCTCTGTGTCTGTGTCTCTCCATTCCTCTTCCTTTTGTCTTCATCTCTGTTTCGGTCTCTCTCTTGCCCTTCATAGCTGGTGCCAGTATCACGACCAGGGCGCACAGGTTTTAGACACGTGATGGCAACTGACTCCGGAGGCAGTGTGACTTTGGATGTTGTGTGGGTCAGGTCAGGTCAGGTCAGGTCAGGTCAGGTCAGGTTCCTTGATCAATAACAGGTCAGGAACCTGTTGTTGATCAAGTCATGAACATATATATATTTGCCTATTACAGTTAAAGTATGATAGATAGAATTTTTTTGACAAGTTTGCAGACATCAGTGTGTAATGTTTTACTAAATATTAATATATATATATATATATATATATATATATATATATATATATATATATATATATATATATATATATATATATATATATATATATATATATATATATATATATATATATATATATATATATATATATATATATTTAGGACGTTTTAAATGTCATGTTGGTCCGAAAGTTACCAGGTGATTCACAAGGGTTAATATGGCACCGTGACTTGCTGTACTCGTTTGATTGGTCCATACCTTAACCAGGCTATGTTGGGCAAATACCCAACAGCAATTACTGTGAATAAGTTGACTACCTCGAAAAAAAAACCTAGAAAGACAGACATAATAATTGATACATAGTTATGGGTTGAGTAATACATATTCCCTGTTTGCTAAAGCAGGTTGGACTATAAAAATATGTATAGTTTATCTTCCATAGATGGAAGCCTTCTTATCATATACGTGTGAGTATGTATATGTATGTATATATATATATATATATATATATATATATATATATATATATATATATATATATATATATATATATATATATATATATATATATATTTATATATATATATATGTATGTATGTATGTATGTATGTATGTATGTATGTATGTATGTATGTATGTATGTATGTATGTATGTATGTATGTATGTATGTATGTATGTGAATATATGTGTCAAGTGTGCAACTTACATCGTTAGTACTGATAACTATAGTAATTACAGAGGATCAGTGGCCAAGCAAAGCAGGTGTGGGGGGCAGGACCCGGCAGGTCTCGGGGCTCCTGGACCGGACCCCTTGACACTTGAGTCCAAAATCTATACTGGACCCAACGTAAATCCTAAATTGAAAGCTTGAATGATTAATGCTTCGAGGGCAGTATGGAGAGAGGGGTCCCGGGAGCCCCTTGTGTGTGTGTGTGTGTGTGTGTGTGTGTGTGTGTGTGTGTGTGTGTGTGTGTGTGTGTGTGTGTGTGTGTGTGTGTGTGTGTGTGTGTGTGTGTGTGTGTGTGTGTGTGTGTGTGTGTGTGGCCCCCTACAACACTTCTTCTCATCTCTTCTCCTCCCCCCACCCCTAAACCCCCATATACACCTCCCCCCCTATTATATACCGCCAGTACCCAAAATAAAACGTAGAAGATCCAACACCCTATAATCTGCATAGTAAGAGGAGCAGCTTATCATGCATCTCCTGCATACTGCTTCCCTCTCAAGTTGACACTCCAGAGGTTGGTAGGTCTTAATAACGATCCAGAGGTTGATAGGTCTTAATAACTCTCCAGAGGGTGATAGGTCTTAATAACCCTCCAGAGGTTGATAGGCCTTAATAATCCTCCAGAGGTTGATAGGCCTTAATAACTCTCCAGAGGTTGATAGGTCTTAATAACCCTCCAGAGATTGATAGGCCTTAATAACCCTCCAGAGGTTGATAGGTCTTAATAACCCTCCAGAGGGTGATAGGCCTTAATAACCCTCCAGAGGTTGATAGGTCTTAATAACTCTCCAGAGGTTGATAGGTCTTAATAACCCTCCAGAGGTTGATAGGTCTTAATAACCCTCCAGAGGGTGATAGGCCTTAATAACCCTCCAGAGGTTGATAGGTCTTAATAACTCTCCAGAGGTTGATAGGTCTTAATAACCCTTCAGAGGTTGATAGTCCTTAATAACGCTCCAGAGGTTGATAGGTCTTAATAACTCTCCAGAGGTTGATAGGTCTTAATAACCCTCCAGAGGGTGATAGGCCTTAATAACCCTCCAGAGGTTGATAGGTCTTAATAACTCTCCAGAGGTTGATAGGTCTTAATAACCCTCCAGAAATTGATAGGCCTTAATAACCCTCCAGAGGTTGATAGGTCTTAATAACCCTCCAGAGGGTGATAGGCCTTAATAACCCTCCAGAGGTTGATAGGTCTTAATAACTCTCCAGAGGTTGATAGGTCTTAATAACCCTCCAGAGGTTGATAGGTCTTAATAACCCTCCAGAGGTTGATAGGTCTTAATAACCCTCCAGAGGGTGATAGGCCTTAATAACCCTCCAGAGGTTGATAGGTCTTAATAACCCTCCAGAGGTTGATAGGCCTTAATAACCCTCCAGAGGTTGATAGGCCTTAATAACCCTCCAGAGGTTGATAGGCTTTAATAACCCTCCAGAGGTTGATAGGTCTTAATAACCTTCCAGAGGTTGATAGGTCTTAATAACCCACCAGAGGTTGATAGGCCTTAATAACCCTCCAGAGACTGATAGGCCTTAATAACCCACCAGAGGTTGATAGGCCTTAATAACCCTCAAGAGGTTGATAGGCCTTAATAACCCTCCAGATGTTGATAGGCCTTAATAACCCTCCAGAGGTTGCTAGGCCTTAATAACCCTCCAGATGTTGACAGCCCTTAATAACCCTCCAGAGGTTGCTAGGCCTTAATAACCCTCCAGAGGTTGATGGGCCTTAATAACCCTCCAGATGTTGATATGCCTTAATAACCCTCCAGAGGTTGATAGGCCTTAATAACCCTCCAGAGGTTGATAAGCTTTTATAACCCTTCAGAGGTTGATAGTCCTTAATAACCCTCCAGAGGTTGATAGTCCTTAATAACCCTCCAGAGGTTGAAAGGCCTTAATAACCCTCCAGAGGTTGATAGGCCTTAATAACCCTCCAGAGGTTGATAGGTCTTAATAACTCTCCAGAGGTTGATAGGCCTTAATAACCCTCCAGAGGTTGATAGGTCTTAATAACCCTCATGAGGTTGATAAGCCTTAATAACCCTCCAGAGGTTGATAGGTCTTAATAACCCTCCAGAGGTTGATAGGCTTTAATAACCCTCCAGAGGTTGATAGGTCTTAATAACCTTCCAGAGGTTGATAGGTCTTAATAACCCACCAGAGCTTGATAGACCTTAATAACCCTCCAGAGACTGATAGGCCTTAATAACCCTCCAGATGTTGATAGGCCTTAATAATCCTCCAGAGGTTGCTAGGCCTTAATAACCCTCCAGATGTTGACAGCCCTTAATAACCCTCCAGAGGTTGCTAGGCCTTAATAACCCTCCAGAGGTTGATGGGCCTTAATAACCCTCCAGATGTTGATATGCCTTAATAACCCTCCAGAGGTTGATAGGCCTTAATAACCCTCCAGAGGTTGATAGGCTTTTATAACCCTTCAGAGGTTGATAGTCCTTAATAACCCTCCAGAGGTTGATAGTCCTTAATAACCCTCCAGAGGTTGAAAGGCCTTAATAACCCTCCAGAGGTTGATAGGCCTTAATAACCTTCCAGAGGTTGATAGGTCTTAATAACCCACCAGAGGTTGATAGGCCTTAATAACCCTCCAGAGGCTGATAGGCCTTAATAACCCTCCAGAGGTTGATAGGCCTTAATAACCCTCCAGAGGTTGATAGGCCTTAATAACCCTCCAGAGGTTGATGGGCCTTAATAACCCTCCAGATGTTGATATGCCTTAATAACCCTCCAGAGGTTGATAGGCCTTAATAACCCTCCAGAGGTTGATAGGCTTTTATAACCCTTCAGAGGTTGATAGTCCTTAATAACCCTCCAGAGGTTGATAGTCCTTAATAACCCTCCAGAGGTTGAAAGGCCTTAATAACCCTCCAGAGGTTGATAGGCCTTAATAACCTTCCAGAGGTTGATAGGTCTTAATAACCCACCAGAGGTTGATAGGCCTTAATAACCCTCCAGAGGCTGATAGGCCTTAATAACCCACCAGAGGTTGATAGGCCTTAATTACCCTCAAGAGGTTGATAGGCCTTAATAACCCTCCAGATGTTGATAGGCCTTAATAACCCTCCAGAGGTTGCTAGGCCTTAATAACCCTCCAGATGTTGACAGCCCTTAATAACCCTCCAGAGGTTGCTAGGCCTTAATAACCCTCCAGAGGTTGATGGGCCTTAATAACCCTCCAGATGTTGATATGCCTTAATAACCCTCCAGAGGTTGATAGGCCTTAATAACCCTCCAGAGGTTGATAGGCTTTTATAACCCTTCAGAGGTTGATAGTCCTTAATAACCCTCCAGAGGTTGATAGTCCTTAATAACCCTCCAGAGGTTGAAAGGCCTTAATAACCCTCCAGAGGTTGATAGGCTTTTATAACCCTTCAGAGGTTGATAGTCCTTAATAACCCTCCAGAGGTTGATAGGCCTTAATAACCCTCCAGAGGTTGATAGGCCTTAATAACCCTCCAGAGGTTGATAGGCCTTAATAACCCTCCAGAGGTTGATAGGCCTTAATAACCCCTCCAGAGGTTGATAGGCCCTAATAACCCTCCAGAGGCTGATAGGCCTTAATAACCCACCAGAGGTTGATAGGCCTTAATAACCCTCCAGAGGTTGATAGGCCTTAATAACCCTCCAGAGGTTGATAGGCCTTAATAACCCTCCAGAGGTTGATAGGCCTTAATAACCCTCCAGAGGTTGATAGGCCTTAATAACCCTCCAGAGGTTGATAGGCCTTAATAACCCTCCAGAGGTTGATAGGCCTTAATAACCCTCCAGAGGTTGATAGGCCTTAATAACCCTCCAGAGGTTGATAGGCCTTAATAACCCTCCAGAGGTTGATTGGCCTTAATAACCCCTCCAGAGGTTGATAGACCTTAATAACCCTCCAGAGGTTGATAGGCCTTAATAACCCTCCAGAGGCTGATAGGCCTTAATAACCCTCCAGAGGTTGATAGGCCTTAATAACCCTCCAGAGGTTGATAGGCTTTTATAACCCTTCAGAGGTTGATAGGCTTTTATAACCCTTCAGAGGTTGATAGTCCTTAATAACCCACCAGAGGTTGATAGGCCTTAATAACCCTCCAGAGGTTGATAGGCTTTTATAACCCTTCAGAGGTTGATAGGCTTTTATAACCCTTCAGAGGTTGATAGTCCTTAATAACCCACCAGAGGTTGATAGGCCTTAATAACCCTCCAGAGGCTGATAGGCCTACCGCTAATGTGAAGACTCACATTTTCAATATATATAATTTTTTTATCATTTGAGAATGCCACCGAAAACTTATTATTTCTTAGGATCATATCCCAGCTCCTTGTCCTCATATCCCAGCTCCTTGTCCTCATATCCCAGCTCCTTGTCCTCATATCCCAGCTCCTTGTCCTCATATCCCAGCTCGTTGTCCTCATATCCCAGCTTCTTGTCCTCATATCCCAGCTCCTTGTCCTCATATCCCAGTTCCTTGTCCTCGTATCCCAGCTCCTTGTCCTCATATCCCAGCTCGTTATCCTCATATCGCAGCTCCTTGTCCACATATCTCAGCTCCTTGTCCTCATATCCCAGTTCCTTGTTCTCGTATCCCAGCTCCTTGCCCTCGTATCCCAGCTCCTTGCCCTCGTATCCCAGCTCCTTGCCCTCATATCCCAGCTCCTTGTCCTCATATCCCAGCTCCTTGTCCTCATATCTCAATTTCTTGTCCTTGTATCCCAGCTCTTTGTCCTCATATCCCAGCTCCTTGTTCTCATATCCCAGCTCTTTGTCCTCATATCCCAGCTCCTTGCCCTCGTATCCCAGCTCCTTGCCCTCATATCCCAGCTCCTTGTCCTCATATCCCAGCTCCTTGTCCTCATATCTCAATTTCTTGTCCTTGTATCCCAGCTCTTTGTCCTCATATCCCAGCTCCTTGTCCTCATATCCCAGCTCCTTGTCATCATATCCCAGCTCCTTGTCTTCGCATCCCAGCTCCTTGTCCTCATATCCCAGCTCCTTGTCATCATATCCCAGCTCCTTGTCTTCGCATCCCAGCTCCTTGTCCTCATATCCCAGCTCCTTGTCATCATATCCCAGCTCCTTGTCTTCGCATCCCAGCTCCTTGTCCTCATATCCCAACTCCTTGTCCTCATATCCCAACTCCTTGTCCTCATATCCCAGCTCCTTGTCCTCATATCCCAGCTCCTTGTCCTCATATCCCAGCTCCTTGTTCTCATATCCCAGCTCCTTGTCCTCATATCCCAGCTCGTTGTTCTCATATCCCAGCTCCTTGTCCTCATATCCCAGCTCCTTGTCCTCATATCCCAGCTCCTTGTCCTCATATCCCAGCTCCTTGTCCTCATATCCCAGCTCCTTGTCCTCATATCCCAGCTCCTTGTCCTCATATCCCAGCTCCTTGTCCTCATATCCCAGCTCCTTGTCCTCATATCCCAGCTCCTTGTCCTCATATCCCAACTCCTTGTCCTCATATCCCAGCTCCTTGTCCTCATATCCCAGCTCCTTGTCCTCATATCCCAGCTCCTTGTCCTCATATCCCAGCTCCTTGTCCTCATATCCCAACTCCTTGTCCTCATATCCCAGCTCCTTGTCCTCATATCCCAGCTCCTTGTCCTCATATCCCAGCTCCTTCGCCTCATATCTTAGCTCCTTTTCTTCATATCCCAGCTCCTTGTCCTCATATCCCAGCTCCTTGTCCTCATATCCCAGCTCCTTGTCCTCATATCCCAGCTCCTTGTCCTCATATCCCTTGTAACCTAATATTCTGTGAAATTACCTCTGCATTTTTACCTGAATTTACCTTAATTAATCTCAAGGGTGTGCAATGGACTGCAACCTGCGACGTTGTGAGATAATATATTGCAACAGGCATAAACTCTGAAGCCAAATAAGATTCCCAAATTCTACTTTATCTTATCTACTTCTAAGATATCTACTTATCTATTTCTGCTATCTACTCTATCTACTATCCATCTTCTCTTATCTACTTCTTATCTTCATCTACTTCTACGCTTGACTCTACGGGCGCCTGTTGTTCAAACATCTTAAATCTTAAATAGTTCTTCACATTTGAGTATATCGAAGATTTGTAATTATTTTTTCAGGTTGAGAAATTTTAAAGGTGTAAATAATGTTTTCATATTTGCCGACCGTATGAATGACCCGCGGCCATTGTTGTATTCCTGCCTGTTGTATAACCTGCCTGTTGTATAACCTGCCTGTTGTATAACCTGCCTGTTGTGTAACCTGCCTGTTGTATAACCTGCCTGTTGTGTAACCTGCCTGTTGTATTCCTGCCTGTTGTATAACCTGCCTGTTGCATAACCTGCCTGTTGTATCACCTGCCTGTTGTGTAACCTGCCTGTTGCATAACCTGCCTGTTGTATCACCTGCCTGTTCCATAATCTGTCTGTTGTGTAACCTGCCTGTTGTGTAACCTGCCTGTTGTGTAACCTGCCTGTTGTATAACCTGCCTGTTGCATAACCTGCCTGTTGTATCACCTGCCTGTTGTGTAACCTGCCTGTTGTATAACCTGCCTGTTGTATAACCTGCCTGTTGTGTAACCTGCCTGTTGTATAACCTGCCTGTTGTATTCCTGCCTGTTGTATAACCTGCCTGTTGTATAACCTGCCTGTTGTATAACCTGCCTGTTGTATAACCTGCCTGTTGTATAACCTGCCTGTTGTATAACCTGCCTGTTGTATAACCTGCCTGTTGTATAACCTGCCTGTTGCATAACCTGCCTGTTGTATAACCTGCCTGTTGTATAACCTGCCTGTTGTATAACCTGCCTGTTGCATAACCTGCCTGTTGTATAACCTGCCTGTTGTGTAACCTGCCTGTTGTATAACCTGCCTGTTGCATAACCTGCCTGTTGTATCACCTGCCTGTTCCATAACCTGTCTGTTGTGTAACCTGCCTGTTGTGTAACCTGCCTGTTGTGTAACCTGCCTGTTGTGTAACCTGCCTGTTGCATAACCTGCCTGTTGTATCACCTGCCTGTTGCATAACCTGCCTGTTGTGTCACCTGCCTGTTCCATAACCTGCCTGTTGTGTAACCTGCCTGTTGTGTAACCTGCCTGTTGTGTAACCTGCCTGTTGTATAACCTGCCTGTTGCATAACCTGCCTGTTGTATCACCTGCCTGTTGCATAACCTGCCTGTTGTATCACCTGCCTGTTCCATAACCTGCCTGTTGTGTAACCTGCCTGTTGCATAACCTGCCTGTTGTATAACCTGCCTGTTGTATAACCTGCCTGTTGTATAACCTGCCTGTTGTGTAACCTGCCTGTTGTATAACCTGCCTGTTGTATAACCTGTCTGTTGTGTAACCTGCCTGTTGTGTAACCTGCCTGTTGTGTAACCTGCCTGTTGTGTAACCTGCCTGTTGCATAACCTGCCTGTTGTATCACCTGCCTGTTGCATAACCTGCCTGTTGTATCACCTGCCTGTTCCATAACCTGCCTGTTGTGTAACCTGCCTGTTGTGTAACCTGCCTGTTGTGTAACCTGCCTGTTGCATAACCTGCCTGTTGTATAACCTGCCTGTTGTATAACCTGCCTGTTGTGTAACCTGCCTGTTGTGTAACCTGCCTGTTGTATAACCTGCCTGTTGTATAACCTACCTGTTGTGTAACCTGCCTGTTGTATAACCTGCCTGTTGTATAACCTGCCTGTTGTATAACCTGCCTGTTGTATAACCTACCTGTTGTATCACCTGCCTGTTCCATAACCTGTCTGTTGTGTAACCTGCCTGTTGTGTAACCTGCCTGTTGTGTAACCTGCCTGTTGTGTAACCTGCCTGTTGCATAACCTGCCTGTTGTATCACCTGCCTGTTGCATAACCTGCCTGTTGCATAACCTGCCTGTTCCATAACCTGCCTGTTATGTAACCTGCCTGTTGTGTAACCTGCCTGTTGTATAACCTACCTGTTGTGTAACCTGCCTGTTGTATAACCTGCCTGTTGTATAACCTGCCTGTTGTATAACCTGCCTGTTGTATAACCTGCCTGTTGTATAACCTGCCTGTTGTGTAACCTGCCTGTTGTATAACCTACCTGTTGTATAACCTGCCTGTTGTATAACCTGCCTGTTGTATAACCTGCCTGTTGTATAACCTGTCTGTTGTATAACCTGCCTGTTGTATAACCTGCCTGTTGTATAACCTGCCTGTTGTATAACCTGCCTGTTGTATAACCTGCCTGTTGCATAACCTGCCTGTTGTGTAACCTGCCTGTTGTATAACCTGCCTGTTGCATAACCTGCCTGTTGTATAACCTGCCTGTTGTATAACCTGCCTGTTGTATTCCTGCCTGTTGTGTAACCTGCCTGTTGTATAACCTGCCTGTTGTATAACCTGCCTGTTGTATAACCTGCCTGTTGTATAACCTGCCTGTTGTATTCCTGCCTGTTGTGTAACCTGCCTGTTGTATAACCTGCCTCTTGTATAACCTGCCTGTTGCATAACCTGCCTGTTGTATAACCTGCCTGTTGCATAACCTGCCTGTTGCATAACCTGCCTGTTGTATAACCCGTATTGTATTTTCTCAACTCACACCTGATAGACAAAGGTAATTAAGTCTACAATAAGCTTAATCCATTTTAAGTCTCAATTAGTTAATTAATCTCATATACGCATGTTTGTCTAATTTTTTCCCCTCGGAGTAATTATGTTGTGTATTGAGCTACGGTGATTGTTGTTAGTGCTACTGTGAGCTACGGTGATTGTTGTTAGTGCTACTGTGAGCTACGGTGATTGTTGTTAGTGCTACTGTGAGCTACGGTGATTGTTGTTAGTGCTGTTGTGAGCTACGGTGATTGTTGTTAGTGCTACTGTGAGCTACGGTGATTGTTGTTAGTGCTACGGTGATTGTGTTATTAGTGCTACTGTGAGCTACGGGGATTGTGTTGTTAGTGCTACTGTGAGCTACGGTGATTGTGTTGTTAGTGCTATTGTGAGCTACGGTGATTGTTGTTAGTGGTACTGTGAGCTACGTTGATTGTATTGTTAGTGCTGCTGTGAGCTATGGTGATTGTGTTGTTAGTCCTACTGTGAGCTACATAGATTGTTGTTAGTGCTACTGTGAACTACGGTGATTGTGTTGTTAGTGCTACTGTGAACTACGGTGATTGTGTTGTTAGTGCTACTGTGAACTACGGTGATTGTGTTGTTAGTGCTACTGTGAGTTACGGTGATTGTGTTGTTAGTGCTACGGTGATTGTGTTATTAGTGCTACTGTGAGCTACGGTGATTGCGCTACAAACTGATACGCTACAAACAGCAGCGTTGTGTAGCTGTTTGTTGCACAGTTGTGTGACGCAGGTGTGTGGTGAGTGAACACCTGTGCCCCCACAGGTGTGTCGTCGCCTCAATCACAGCTGGTGAAAGGTGTTTGAGAGTCAACAGGATTAAAACTCAGACTGGATCAGATTAAGCCCCAAGGGGGGGGGGATTGCTCGGGGCTCTACCAGCGCTCTCGTTACTTAGAAATGCAGAAAATAGCGAGAAATAAAACTTTAATAATCTGTTTTTCACAATCTTAAGAAGTCAGAAGACTTGTCGCAGAAACCGGCGTCATTTAGTAACATTTAATACAATAGGGAGATAATACAGCTGATGGATTATAACAGCATGTTAACTCATAGAAAACGAGGCAGGGTGGAATTTTCCTGGGAAGAAAACGAGGATATAATTGCCATATGTCGCCATTAAAACAACAACGGTCTCGCTTCATGCAGGTCGGCGTTCAATCCCCCGACCGTCCACAAGTGGTTGGGCACCATTCCTTTCCCCCCGGCCCATCCCAAATCCTTATCCTGACCCCTACTCAGTGTTATATAGTCGTAATGGCTTGGCGCTTTACCCCTGATAGCCACCCCCCCCCCCCCTTGGGTAACAGAGGGGGGGGGGGGTTTGCTTGTTAGGCAAAACAGTCACCTTCTTTACGGAGTGGCAAATGGTGTGAAGAACCTGAGTGCGACCCGGTAAAGGAGGGTAAGGTTAGAATAAGGAAAGACCTGGGTAAATACTGGTTCGGCAACAGGGTTGTTGATTTGTGGAACCAGTTGCCACGTGGCGGGGTGGAGGTGGGCTCCCTCGAATGTTTCAAGCGTGGGTTGGACATGAGAGTTGTTGTTTTAGATGCAGCTACTCGGAACAAAAGTTCCAAAGTAGCACGGGCTATGGTGAGCCCGTAGTGGACTTACCCGGCACAGGAGCGGGGGCGGACATGCGTGGGATTGGCTGGTTGTAAATAGGAGCTGCCTCGAATGGGTTACAACACGACTATATAGCACTGGGAAGGGGTCAGCATTAGGATTTGGGATGGGACGGGGGGAAAGGAATGGTGACCAACCACTTGTGGACGGTCGGGGATTGAACGCCGACCTGCATGACGCGAGACCGTCGCTCTACCGTCCATCCCCAAGTAATTGGGCGAACCAGGTTTCAGTGGACGAAACTAGGTTACGATGCATGAAATGGTCCACGATGTTTGATGTATAAATGAACTGTAGTTAGTATTGTATAAGTATTGAGTATACAACTCAAGAAGTTGTATTTACTCATATCTGTTTTAACTCACGAGTTATTACCCATTCAAGGACTGCCTGGAGGATATCAATGACTGGAGGATATCAATGACTGGAGGATATCAATGACTGCCTGGAGGATATCAATGACTGGAGGATATCAATGACTGCCTGGAGGATATCAATGACTGCCTGGAGGATATCAATGACTGCCTGGAGGATATCAATGACTGCCAGGAGGATATCAGTGACTGCCTGGAGGATATCAATGACTGCCTGGAGGATATCAATGACTGCCTGGAGGATATCAATGACTGCCTGGAGGATATCAATGACTGCCAGGAGGATATCAGTGACTGCCTGGAGGATATCAATGACTGCCTGGAGGATATCAATGACTGCCAGGAGGATATCAAGGACTGCCTGGAGGATATCAGTGACTGCCTGGAGGATATCAATG
>NC_091198.1:21631089-21636089 GCF_040958095.1 Procambarus clarkii
TGTGTTGAAGACAAGACCATTTCATTGCATTGCAAGATACATATATTGAACGTGACTAGAAGCCTAAGCTTCCCAGCTTAGGCTTCCAACGTAAGCTGTTGAGAAGTTTTACCCACGAACTTGTACGGCAACTGCTTCCTTTCTTAGGAGATGGAAGAGGATGGTCTCTCAGGATTCTCCCACAGCTGACTTGAATGGCTCATTGCAGTGCACAGTGCACCGATCTCGTGCACAAGCCCTATCTCTGTTAACCCTGGATAGTAAACTGCCATGTTGGGTATCTCCAGGATGCCCACTTAACCAGGAATACGTTTATAATACAGAGGCCGCCGTATGTCCAGGCAGGAAGTAGATACAGGGAAGTTAAGCCTACTGGCCATAGGGTTAGAGAGGACATTGGCTGGTGTGAAGCGTGAGAGACAGAGGGGACGCCAGTGAGCCTACAGACTGACCTCTGGGGTCAGCCTCAACCGGTGCGATGGAGAATAACAACTGTGACGTGGTCGTGACGTGTTCGTGACGTCACCTCTGCTACTGATCAGGGAACGATCAATATGATTGGTTCCTGTTCTTTTGCTGCAATGCTATTGGTCAAATTATAATCCATTGTGTGTGTCCCACGAGATACCCTGAGCCCCAGGCAAGAGCATTCACGTGAAGAAGCCCTTGCACAGAGGGCGTGTCCTGTTCTGTCTATCGGTCAATAGACTGAACACCGTCCATTCCTCACCGTCAAGTTAAACTCAGCGTCTTTTCGATATACCAACGCTCGCCCGGAATCGCGATTGTGACTGTATTGTTTAGAAGCCTAGTGACAAATCACCAGAGGGAAACAGACTGGTATCAGGTAACCCCTGGTGACAAGTGGAGATCGTCTGTGAGTGACCTAGAGTGAACTAAGGCGGTGCCGCTGCCTTAGTAATCTGTGTGTCTTTTACCACAGTGTACCTGCAGCCGCCAGCCACCACTGTCCAGGGCGTGTAGCATGTACCTCAGTACCTCGGTACCTCAGTACCTCGGTACCTCGGTACCCTCGAGCCGCCAGCCGCCCTGCCTCACGGTACTACGTGGCGTCACCACCTCACTCACCGCCAGTGCCAGAGTGTGTGTGTGTGTCTGTTGACATACAGGGCGCCCTCCTGCGAGTACCCTCCGTGTCAAGTACGGTTTGTGGGAAAGCCTGTCGTCAATGGTCTCACGTCATAACGAGGAAACCAGCTATCAGGCCACCTACGAGTTCTTGCATAAATGTGCCTGAGTGAGTGAGTGAATAAGAGAGGTACCCTACCTGTAAGTACTAGATCATTGTTTTATTGTGTCTGTCTGTGTTGATCTGAGGGATCAACCACAGTTCTCACCTGCTCATACCTGACACAGGTATAGGGGAAGGCACCTGATGGTGTATGCGTGTTTATCTGTGTGGTATCACGACATTACACTCCTCTGTGAATGTGAGCTTCACATACACCACACATTTAGTATTGTGTGATATTATTATTGTGCATGTTATTGTCTGTCCCATTGACAGTGCCATTCTTGAGTTATTGCATATCATCATTACCCGAGTATCCGGTTGGAACTCTTGTGATCCCTTTGCAGTTAGGTTGCCGTGTTAATGATTGGCTGTCAACTGTGTTAAGTTAGGTGTTACTCCACGAGTGGATCATAATCGATTAGCCAGACGTCAAGAGTCTCGCTAATACAACCATAGCCTTTCTGACGCCAATCTAAAGTAAATCAAGCACCCTTTGTATTAGTGGTTAAGTTAGTAAATAAACTACTGTTAAGCTTTATGAGGTGTTTCCGTTGAACCACTTTTAAATACTGCCAACTATTTACTCAAGCCTTCAGCTCCAACACCGAGTTGCCTATTATTCACTAAACTATAAATGTGATGAGGACCCTAGGAGTCCCTTAAAGTGTTAAATCATTGAGGAGATTCCAACGATCAACGTGGACCAGGACCAGGTGAGGCTAGTCTGAGAAGAGACCCTCAAGGACTCTAACTCGACCTTGCTCCCAGGCCCTACACGGTTGCTCTCGTATTTTCTCTGCTGATTCCGAGAGCTTCGTGAAGCGTCTGCCACGTGTACATTGGCGACGTACGCATTGTAGTCGGGAAAGAAAAATAGAAAACCCCATAGGAGAATATTTATGATATTGCTTTTTAATATGTTATTTGGGGGCGTGGCAGAGTATGAATTTCTCCCCCCCCTTCCTCCCCCCCCAAGCGGTCTCCCTAGCATCACACTAGCAACACACTAGCAGCACCCCCAGCAACACACTAGCAGCACCCCCAGCAACACACTAGCAGCACCCCCAGCAACACACTAGCAGCACCCCCAGCAACACACTAGCAACACCCCCAGCAACACACTAGCAGCACCCCCAGCAACACACTAGCAGCACCCCCAGCAACACACTAGCAACACCCCCAGCAACACACTAGCAGCACCCCCAGCAACACACTAGCAGCACCCCCAGCAACACACTAGCAGCACCCCCAGCAACACACTAGCGGCACCCCCAGCAACACACTAGCTGCACCCCCAGCAACACACTAGCAGCACCCCCAGCAACACACTAGCAACACCCCCAGCAACACACTAGCTGCACCCCCAGCAACACACTAGCTGCACCCCCAGCAACACACTAGCAGCACCCCCAGCAACACACTAGCTGCACCCCCAGCAACACACTAGCAGCACCCCCAGCAACACACTAGCAACACCCCCAGCAACACACTAGCAGCACCCCCAGCAATACACTAGCAGCACCCCCAGCAACCGTGACACGAGCCCTAATATAATGTGTTTAATTTTACCGCGTGAAGTACTAGCGCTTCACATTATATTAAAGCATCATTTTGTAACTCTAATTCAGTGATAGCTTACTAAGTTTATTGTGTAAGTATATCTGCCAACACATTAGTAATTACAAGTGAGTAATTAGTACTTAAAATGAGTAATTAAAAATAACATTTTATGTAATTAAACGTGCATAAAATGTTAGCAGGGAGACCACTAATGAATAATAATTACACAACACCATCAGACGCCAAGCTCAAGAGAAGAGTTAAACGAGTCTATCGTTTAACGAGTCATTAACCATTTTCCCCCCCCCCAATTACGAACACCGGTTACGAAACGATGATTAACCCACCTGATCCACGTACATTAAATTTGATATCTTCTTAATTTACGTATTGTAACAATTCGATGTAATTTAATATAAATAATTTAGTGATTATCAATCTTAGTCAGCTTAAATGTTCTAGTGAATTAGGCTGTTTAACGATATTGTGACTTATGTTATTCGATCACTTTGATCTATTAAAGTTTACTGAACGAGTGAGACTGCCCTGCTGCGCTGTATATGAATACATAAAATTATTTTCAAGCGCGGGTTCTCCTCATAAATGGCGGGAGCAGCAAACACTGAAACTGAACTCTACTTGTCCCTATAGGATAAGTAGCGTATAGTTTTAGTACTGTTCAGCAGGACGATGTTCAGCACTGTTCCAGAGGTCGATGTTCAGTTAACGAGGCATATTCGACATCATCGAAGCACGTAGGAATCACATCGAACTGCCTGATCTCATTTTTAACCAGTACTGTGTCGTATACATACTTCAAAACAACCAATCATCGCCTTAATCACCGCCAGCCATTTGCAGCTCTCTGATTGGTCAGTTCTCCCGAACTACCGAGCCGAGGCGAGGCTGAAAGGGGCTTTCCGCGAGTGGTTTCGAAACCCACAAAGAGAGTCTCGGAGATGCAGCAGCTCTGTGTATCGAACCAATCATGGTAAGGTCACCTTTTGGAGCCAGATAACTCAAGCCGCCGCGCCTCAGAAGTGGTGCAGTAAATAGCCTCGATTCCAGGGACACGTTTATATGGCTTGGGAAGATGGCTTCGTCTTGAGAGAGAGAGAGAGAGAGAGAGAGAGAGAGAGAGAGAGAGAGAGAGAGAGAGAGAGAGAGAGAGAGAGAGAGAGAGAGAGAGAGTGAGAGAGAGAGAGAGAGTGTGTGTGAGAGAGAGAGAGAGAGAGAGAGTGAGAGAGAGAGAGAGAGTGTGAGAGAGAGAGAGAGAGAGAGAGAGAGAGAGAGAGAGAGAGAGAGAGAGAGAGAGAGAGAGAGAGAGAGAGAGAGAGAGAGTGAGAGAGAGAGAGAGAGAGAGAGAGAGAGAGAGAGAGAGAGAGAGAGAGAGAGAGAGAGAGAGAGAGAGAGAGAGAGAGAGAGAGAGAGAGAGAGAGAGAGAGAGAGAGAGAGAGAGAGAGAGAGAGAGAGAGAGAGAGAGAGAGAGAGAGAGAGAGAGGTTTCGCATCATTCAATCTGAATAAAAAGGTGGTAAAGATGTCTTAAGATCACTCACACACATACACCAGAAGACCACATCAAAAGGATATCATCAGCGGCATATGCTAGAGTGGCCAACATTAGAACTGGCTTTAGAAACTTGTGTAAGGAATCATTCAGAACCTTGTATACCACTCATTTCAGACCAATCCTGGAGTATGCAGCTCCAGCCTGGAGTCCATACCCAGTTAAACACAAGACAAAGTTAGAGAAGATTCAGAGGTATGCCACCAGACTGGTCCCGGAACTGAAAGGTATGAGCGATGAGGAAAGGCTATGGACGCTAAACCTCACGTCCCTGGAAGACAGAATGTAATGAATGGAATTAACAGGAGAATGCGCCAAGCCCATTCAGACTATACAGCACTTGGAAGGGATCAGGATAAGGATTAGGGATGTGACGGGGGAAAGGAATGGTGCCAAACCACTTGGACGGTCGGGGATTGAACGCTGAACTGCATGAAGCGAGACCGTCGCTCTACCGTCCAGCCCAAGTGGTGGAAAACAAAAGAGTAAGGGGAGACATGATTACCATCTACAAAATTCTTTTCTAGATGATATTTTGTAGGCAGTGATCAAGTCTCCCCTTACTCTTCTGTCTTCCAGTGTCGTAAGGTGAATTTCCCGCAGCCTTTCTTCGTAA
>NC_091198.1:21641089-21661089 GCF_040958095.1 Procambarus clarkii
CCTAACAAATTCTCAGAGGAATTGACAGGGTAGATAAGGATAAACTTTTTAACACTGGTGGTACGCGAACAAGGGGACACAGGTGGAAACTGAGTACTCACATGAGCCACAGAGACGTTAGAAAGAACTTTTTCAGTGTCAGAGTAGTTAACGGATGGAATGCATTAGGCAGTGATGTGGTGGAGGCTGACTCCATACACAGTTTCAAATGTAGATATGATAGAGCCCAGTAGGCTCAGGAACCTGTACACCAGTTGATTGACAGTTGAGAGGCGGGACCAAAGAGCCAGAGCTCAACCCCCGCAAACACAACTAGGTGAGTACACACACACACTGAGGCAAGAGATATGTCTTTTTGTAGTGCTGAAAAAAAGTATAATTGGCAATAGATGGCGCTCCTTTCACCGCGGCGCCCTGCTGACCATAGCCACCCAGGAGCAAGTTTTTCCTGCCCCGAGTGACACCGGGTGGAGGCAACCCAACACGCCCCTCGATCCACGACCATACTCACCTGTGGAGGTAGGCAGAGCTGGGTCGTGGTGCCCCTTGTGGCAGTGTCAGTGTCACCTGACACGTTCCGTAGCCTGACACGTTCCTTGGCCTGACACGTTCAGTGGCCTGACCTGACACGTTCAGTGGCCTGACACGTTCCTTGGCCTGACACGTTCAGTGGCCTGACCTGACACGTTCAGTGGCCTGACACGTTCCTTGGCCTGACACGTTCAGTGGCCTGACCTGACACGTTCAGTGGCCTGACACGTTCCTTGGCCTGACACGTTCAGTGGCCTGACCTGACACGTTCAGTGGCCTGACACGTTCCTTGGCCTGACACGTTCAGTGGCCTGACCTGACACGTTCAGTGGCCTGACACGTTCCTTGGCCTGACACGTTCAGTGGCCTGACCTGACACGTTCAGTGGCCTGACACGTTCCTTGGCCTGACACGTTCAGTGGCCTGACACGTTCCTTGGCCTGACACGTTCCGTGGCCTGACACGTTCCGTGACCTGACACGTTCCGTGGCCTGACACGTTCCGTGGCCTGACACGTTCCGTGGCCTGACACGTTCCGTGGCCTGACACGTTCCGTGGCCTGACACGTTCCGTGGCCTGACACGTTCCGTGGCCTGACACGTTCCGTGGCCTGACACGTTCCGTGGCCTGACACGTTCCGTGGCCTGACACGTTCCGTGGCCTGACACGTTCCGTGGCCTGACACGTTCCTTGGCCTGACACGTTCAGTGGCCTGACACGTTCCTTGGCCTGACACGTTCCGTGGCCTGACACGTTCCGTGACCTGACACGTTCCGTGGCCTGACACGTTCCGTGGCCTGACACGTTCCGTGGCCTGACACGTTCCGTGGCCTGACACGTTCCGTGGCCTGACACGTTCCGTGGCCTGACACGTTCCGTGGCCTGACACGTTCCGTGGCCTGACACGTTCCGTGGCCTGACACGTTCCGTGGCCTGACACGTTCCTTGGCCTGACACGTTCCGTGGCCTGACACGTTCCGTGGCCTGACACGTTCCGTGGCCTGACACGTTCCGTGGCCTGACACGTTCCGTGGCCTGACACGTTCCGTGGCCTGACACGTTCCGTGGCCTGACACGTTCCTTGGCCTGACACGTTCCTTGGCCTGACACGTTCCGTGGCCTGACACGTTCCGTGGCCTGACACGTTCCGTGGCCTGACACGTTCCGTGGCCTGACACGTTCCGTGGCCTGACACGTTCCGTGGCCTGACACGTTCCTTGGCCTGACACGTTCCTTGGCCTGACACGTTCCGTGGCCTGACACGTTCCGTGGCCTGACACGTTCCGTGGCCTGACACGTTCCGTGGCCTGACACGTTCCTTGGCCTGACACGTTCCTTGGCCTGACACGTTCCGTGGCCTGACACGTTCCTTGGCCTGACACGTTCCTTGGCCTGACACGTTCCGTGACCTGACACGTTCATAACACACTGACTTGGAACATTTAAATCAATTATAAAACATTAGTTTGTCTTTCACAGTGCTCTCTCTCTCTCTCTCTCTCTCTCTCTCTCTCTCTCTCTCTCTCTCTCTCTCTCTCTCTCTCTCCTCTCTCTCTCTCTCTCTCTCTCTCTCTCCCTCTCTCTCTCTCTCTCTCTCTCTCTCTCTCTCTCTCTCTCTCTCTCTCTCTCTCTCTCTCTCTCTCTCTCTCTCTCTCTCTCTCTCTCTCTCTCTCTCTCCCTCTCTCTCTCTCTCTCTCTCTCTCTCTCTCTCTCTCTCTCTCTCTCTCTCTCTCTCTCTCTCTCTCTCTCTCTCTCTCTCTCTCTCTCTCTCTCTCTCTCTCTCTCTCTCTCTCTCTCTCTCTCTCTCTCTCTCTCTCTCTCCCTCTCTCTCTCTCTCTCTCTCTCTCTCTCTCTCTCTCTCTCTCTCTCTCTCTCTCTCTCTCTCTCTCTCTCTCTCTCTCTCTCTCTCTCTCTCTCTCTCAAGCATATATATCTAGGGTATTGAACTTTGTGAAGGCATGTTGGACAAGTTAGAGACGCCCTCTGGAGAGATGTACTGGTGCCACTGACAGAGATAATGTCTCTTGAGTTACTGGACCATTAAGATAATTATGTAAATTTTCCCTTGAAGCGACTTGGCCAACATATATATATATATATATATATATATATATATATATATATATATATATATATATATATATATATATATATATATATATATATATATATATATATATATATATATACATATATATATATATATATATATATATATATATATATATATATATATATATATATTAGTATATTTTGCTAGCAGTCTTTCCTGTAGACATATATTATTAAATATGACCGAAAAAGTAAGATTAATAATTCTAACACGAATTTTCTCAATCTTTCGTACATTACGCTTCACTGTTGGAGGTAAATCAAAAATCAATTCTCCAAAACTCATTTTTATTTCTAGTCTGACGCGACACGGGCGCGTTTCGTAAAACTTATTACATTTTCAAAGAAAATGTAATAAGTTTTTACGAAACGGGGCGAGCCTGTCGGTCGCCCAGACGGAATTACGGTGAACCCCTGGAAGAATGGTAGACAGTTGGTGTGGGACTACACTTGCGTTTCAACTTTAGCCAATACCTATGTTGACTTCAGTGCTACACAAGCAGGAGGAGCTGCCAATCACCGGGAAGCTGCCAAGTCACGTAAATACAGAGACCTTGAGCACCACTACAATTTTGTCCCCATTGCCTCAGAGACACTTGGTGCCTGGGGTAAAAGTGCTGCTAGCTTTTTGAAGGAGTTGGGGTCTAAGCTAATCGAAACAACTAGAGACCCTAGAGCTGCCAGTTTTCTTTTTCAGCGCCTTAGTGTGGCAATCCAGAGAGGAAATGCTCACTGCATCCACGGTTCCTGCCCGCCATCTGAGGAGCTGTAGGAGCTTTTCAACTTGTGACAAGCAGCCTTGTACCCTGCATGTAATCAATATTGTAACTTTTTTGTGTAATGACATTTTCAAATAAAGTTAGATAAATATACACACTTAACAAAAGAATAGGGGTGGTAGGAGAAGAAAATATCAAAGTGTTCAGTGAGGATCCACAAGGTCTTCTCTGAGTACTCTTTATTTTCTTCTCCGAGGCTATGGGTCCCTACACTTGCACCAGAGGTGGTACCCCTTCTAGAAAAAAAAAAAAAAAAAAAATATATATATATATATATATATATATATATATATATATATATATATATAATATATATATATATATATATATATATATATATATATATATATATATATATATATAATATATATATATATATATATATATATATATATATATATATATATATATATATATATATACATAGGAATGTGCCTAAATGCCAACAGCGACTGCCCAGACAGGTACAAGAGGAGTGTTGTTAACGCATATGTCGACCGTGCTCTCAGCCACAGCTCAGAATGGAAGCAAGTCGACGAAGAACTCTGTAGGGTAAGGCAGGTCCTAGTCAACAACGGCTTCTCCAATGGTTTCGTGGAAGACATCATAAGAAGGAAAGTGAAACGCCATGCAACCTCTGAAGAGACAATTTACACAACACCTATACCCCCTATTAGACTATTTTACAGGAACTTCTTTTCCACAGCTCATAAAACGGAGGAAAGGGTCCTGAAAGATATTGTTAATAGAAACGTTATCCCTACAGACAAAAATCAGAGGATACAACTGACGATTTACTATAAAACCAGAAAAACGGCCAGCCTACTCATGAGAAACTCTCCAGACACAAAACAGAACGCTTTAAAAGAGACTAACGTCGTCTATGCCTTCAAATGCCCTCTTGGGGACTGTAAGCTCCAAAAAACCCAGTATATAGGCAAGACAACAACATCTCTTTCTAGGCGTTTAACGATGCATAAGCAACAGGGCTCCATTAAGGAACATATAATCTCTTCCCACAACCAAACCATCGCCAGAGAAATCCTAGTAAACAACACAGAAATCATCGATAGATACAGCGATAGCAGGCGGCTTGACGTTTGCGAGGCACTACACATCAAGAAGTCAACACCAGCAATCAACAGTCAATTAATGCACAACAATATTCTACCCACCTCAAGACTCCGCTCCAATATAGAAGCATCAAGAAATATGGACCAATAGGCTTTCTCTAAACACTTCTATTCAATACCCATTGTTTCGTGTTCTGTCTTTTGTTGATGAAATTAATACCCTATTAATGCCACCTCTTGTTTTGTCTTGTGTTGATGAAATTAATACCCTATTAATATATATATATATATATATATATATATATATATATATATATATATATATATATATATATATATATATATATATATATATATATATATATATATATGTCGTACCTAATAGCCAGAACGCACTTCTCAGCCTACTATTCAAGGCCCGATTTGCCTAATAAGCCAAGTTTTCATGAATTAATGTTTTTTTCGTCTACCTAACCTACCTAACCTAACCTAACCTAGCTTTTTTTGGCTACCTAACCTAACCTTACCTATAAATATAGGTTAGGTTAGGTTAGGTAGGGTTGGTTAGGTTCGGTCATATATCTACGTTAATTTTAACTCAAATAAAAAAAAATTGACCTCATACATAGAGAAAAGGGTTGCTTTATCATTTCATAAGAAAAAAATTATAGTAAATATATTAATTCAGGAAAACTTGGCTTATTAGGCAAATCGGGCCTTGAATAGTAGGCTGAGAAGTGAGTTCTGGCTACTAGGTACGACATATATATATATATATATATATATATATATATATATATATATATATATATATATATATATATATATATATATATATATATATATATATATACACACACTAGCATATCCATTACTGTGACCAATACACCACGACTGACGTACAAAAATCCTTGGTAGTCGGAGACTATTTACCCAACAACCTGACAGCACTCTCCCTGGCAAGACATCACAGATAAATTTCATCAAATCAATGTTGTCGGGTTGTTGGGTAAATAGTCTCCGACTACCAATGACTTTTGTACATTGCATTGTTTGCCTGTTGCAATGTCTGTTTGTTGTGTTGTCTGTCTGTTGTGTTGTCTGTCTGTTGCAATGTCTGTCTGTTGCATTGTCTGTCTGCTGCATTGTCTGTTTGTTGTGTTGTCTGTTTGTTGTGTTGTCTGTCTGTTGCATTGTCTGTCTGTTGCATTGTCTGTTTGTCTGTTGCATTGTCTGCATGTTGCATTGTCTGCACTGTTGCATATTGACTGCATATCTTGGCTGGCATTGTTCCCAGGCGGGGACCGCTGCCTCCCTCAACACTTCGGCCTGAATATTTCATGCTGTATTGAACCACCTCGTAACGGCCGGAACTCTATATTTCTGGAGTATTTAGAACCACCTTGGGCCATACTGGAGGTCAGACATCTCAAGAGATAGAGGGGGGAGAGGGGTAGGAGGAGGAGGAACAGGTTAGAGAAGTGTAAGGAAGTTAGTGGTGTAGGGGAAGAGTGGGAGGAACCTGTCAGGGTAGAGGAGTTAGTGGTATATTGTGTAGACATTAATCCTGGCATTGTGGTCTCTGGCAGCGGGGTGCAGACGAGGGCCTGCAATCTTCACTCTGCTGCTAATCCCGCCTCGCAGCACCAACACCCCCGCTAGCAACAATGCTCACACACCCTCACAGTTGGCGCACGATACACTCTGTATTTTACGTTACATAATTTTAATACACAATTTTTTTTGTTTCTGGAATTGGAGTTGGAAGTTAATTCAATCAAAACTGATTATATTATTTTTTTTCAGATCTGAATGGAAATATGGAAATTGTATTCATGATGTATATCTGAATTAATATAATACATTGGAATATATAGACATTATATAGATTATACGGAGGCAGACTATATAATTGGTGAGATTATGCCTTTGAAAATTGTTGTGTAACAATTGACAATCGTAGCTTGGACGGTGGTTACGTAGCGAAGGTTTAAGTGTGGTAAGCTGAAGGGGGGAGGGGGGGGGGAGGATGGGGTAGGGGGAGAGACTCGATAAGCTGTTACATCCGCCTAGTTACAGCGACCACCATGACCCCCCCCCCCCCTCCCCTGCCACCAAGATCACAGCCTCACACAATAGCGACGCCGATTGAAACCTCCAGATATCCTGGTTCCGGGCTCACCATAGCCCGTGCTACTTGGAACCTTTTTGTGCCAGGTAGCCAATCTTTAACAACAACAACAACAACAACAACATATTCAGGCAGCTCCCAAAGGCACTGTCTTCACTAGTTCTAATGAGGCGATTCCTCTTCAACGTACGTGAGACGTTCCCTTGCACTGTCTCGTCTTGAAGAGGCGAAACCAACGGCACAGTGCCACTACAAATGTGTTGATTAGCACAGACGGTAGAGGCATCTTGATTAGCACAGACGGTAGAGGCATCTTGATTAGCACAGACGGTAGAGGCATCTAGATTAGCACAGACGGTAGAGGCATCTAGATTAGCACAGACGGTAGAGGCATCTTGATTAGCACAAACGGTAGAGGCATCTTGATTAGCACAGACGGTAGAGGCATCTTGATTAGCACAAACGGTAGAGGCATCTTGATTAGCACAGACGGTAGAGGCATCTTGATTAGCACAAACGGTAGAGGCATCTTGATTAGCACAAACGGTAGAGGCATCTTGATTAGCACAGACGGTAGAGGCATCTTGATTAGCACAAACGGTAGAGGCATCTTGATTAGCACAAACGGTAGAGGCATCTTGATTAGCACAGACGGTAGAGGCATCTTGATTAGCACAAACGGTAGAGGCATCTTGATTAGCACAAACGGTAGAGGCATCTTGATTAGCACAGACGGTAGAGGCATCTTGATTAGCACAGACGGTAGAGGCATCTTGATTAGCACAGACGGTAGAGGCATCTTGATTAGCACAGACGGTAGAGGCATCTAGATTAGCACAGACGGTAGAGGCATCTAGATTAGCACAGACGGTAGAGGCATCTAGATTAGCACAGACGGTAGAGGCATCTTGATTAGCACAGACGGTAGAGGCATCTTGATTAGCACAGACGGTAGAGGCATCTTGATTAGCACAGACGGTAGAGGCATCTAGATTAGCACAGACGGTAGAGGCATCTAGATTAGCACAGACGGTAGAGGCATCTAGATTAGCACAGACGGTAGAGGCATCTTGATTAGCACAGACGGTAGAGGCATCTTGATTAGCACAAACGGTAGAGGCATCTTGATTAGCACAGACGGTAGAGGCATCTTGATTAGCACAGACGGTAGAGGCATCTTGATTAGCACAGACGGTAGAGGCATCTAGATTAGCACAGACGGTAGAGGCATCTTGATTAGCACAGACGGTAGAGGCATCTTGATTAGCACAAACGGTAGAGGCGTCTTGATTAGCACAGACGGTAGAGGCGTCTTGATTAGCACAGACGGTAGAGGCATCTTGATTAGCACAGACGGTAGAGGCATCTTGATTAGCACAGACGGTAGAGGCATCTAGATTAGCACAGACGGTAGAGGCATCTAGATTAGCACAAACGGTAGAGGCGTCTTGATTAGCACAGACGGTAGAGGCATCTTGATTAGCACAGACGGTAGAGGCATCTTGATTAGCACAGACGGTAGAGGCATCTAGATTAGCACAGACGGTAGAGGCATCTAGATTAGCACAGACGGTAGAGGCATCTTGATTAGCACAAACTATCATAACATTCCTTAATCACCCTCTCGTGGTTGAGAAGCCTTAACCCACACAACAAATCAACCAATCAGAGCCTCGAGTCCCACTCAACAAACTGGAAAACAACGCAAAGTGTAACTGGCTTCAGGTTGCCCACTTTATTCGATGTCGTTAATTGTTGTATTATTCTGTACAAGGACAATATTATAGATTTTAGTTCAGGGGGTTAAGTAATATACAATAGGTGTTGTATTTTGGTGAGAACTGTCGTGGGTTTGGGAAGGTAGGGATGTTATGAGTATGTTGGTGATCTCTGATTTGAATTGTTAGGCTTCAAATTGTCTCCTCCTCCTCATAATTCTTCTCCTTATCTTCCTCATACTTCTTCTCCTTATTCTCCTCATACTCCTGCTCCTTCAAGCCAACCTTTCACTGCTGTTACTATGAGTCAGGTTATATAACAAGTCTGAATTCCTTTCTCTGATTTAAGCGCCCAGCAGTTGGGTCCTGAGGTGACTCATTCTCCCTCAGCCTCACAGTGACTCATGCTCCTCATACTCTCTCCCTCAGCCTCACAGTGACTCATACTCCTCATACTCTCTCCCTCAGCCTCACAGTGACTCATGCTCCTCATACTCTCTCCTTCAGCCTCACAGTGACTCATGCTCCTCATACTCTCTCCCTCAGCCTCACAGTGACTCATGCTCCTCATACTCTCTCCCTCAGCCTCACAGTGACTCATGCACTTCATACTCTCTCCCTCAGCCTCACAGTGACTCATGCTCCTCATACTCTCTCCCTCAGCCTCACAGTGACTCATGCACTTCATACTCTCTCCCTCAGCCTCACAGTGACTCATGCTCCTCATACTCTCTCCCTCAGCCTCACAGTGACTCATGCTCCTCACACTCTCTCCCTCAGCCTCACAGTGACTCATGCTCCTCACACACCCTCCCAGCCTCACAGATGTTGAACAACTAGAGTTCGAGTCGCCTACAGGACCTAGCGACCTACGCATGTCATACATGAGTACACAGTGAAGCTGCGGAATCTGGTCCGAAAGGAATACCCTCGAATCAGTAGAGAAGCCCAGAGACAGTTTGAAAAAAATGACATTGCTACCAAAGTTAAGGAGCAGCCAGAGGTGTTCTAGAGGGGTAACACAAAAGTGAGAGACAATGTACTCAGATTAAGGAGGCATAGGGGGGGGGGTACATGAATACGGATTATTCATCCGTATTCATGTACGGATGAATTATCTGAAGGTCTGGACTGTTATATAAATATTTAATATGTCACATGCTCTGAAAAATCGTTTTTTTTTTACAATGTTTTCTGTTGAATTCCTGTGTATATGTGAACAGGTATACTTGTGTATACTCGAACAGGTATACTTGTGTATATTCGAACAGGTATACTTGTGTATACTCGAACAGGTATACTTGTGTATATTCGAACAGGTATACTTGTGTATATGTGAACAGGTATACTTGTGTATACTCGAACAGGTATACTTGTGTATATTCGAACAGGTATACTTGTGTATATTCGAACAGGTATACTTGTGTATATTCGAACAGGTATACTTGTGTATATTCGAACAGGTATACTTGTGTATATTCGAACAGGTATACTTGTGTATATTCGAACAGGTATACTTGTGTATATTCGAACAGGTATACTTGTGTATACTCGAACAGGTATACTTGTGTATATTCGTACAGGTATACTTGCGTATAACCTGTTCTATTTGTTTTCCCTGAGTGGAAGCAAATAAAATTTTCTTTAACATGTTCCGTTCTTCTTATTATACGTGTTTTGTATTTGTTTATGTAATTGTTTCATATTGTCTGCTCCTACGTCTTTTTTTATTATTTTATTTATTTTTTTATTTATTTTTTATTTTGGTCTTAATTCCTTGAACTTTGTTGGTGTCGACTCTAAGATGTTTATAAGAGGATTATTGGCACTGTGAACTTTGTTGGTGTCGACTCTAAGATGTTTATAAGAGGATTATTGGCACTGTGTATATGTAAGGTGTAAGCCTAACGGAGGTTACATTGACCCCAAGACATGCAAGTGGCCAGCACCAACAGTCTTGTGTGTCACAAGCCTGTGTCTTTGACCCTTCTCAAGATTTACTCTGTACTCTCAGCTTCGAGCCATGACTCTCTCAGCACCCTGTCCTCCTAAGGTCCCCCTACGTCGAGAAACTGACGTACTAAAGTGCCCCCTTATCCTAACCTACCAGAGGACCCAAAACAGAAAACGGGACAGTGTGTCAATTTCGCCAGCCGCTACGACGATTTTTGGTCTTAGGTTGACGTATACGTCAAAATGCGACGTTCTATTAAGATGTTGTTGTTGTTGTTTAAGATTCGCTACTTGGAACAAAAAGTTCCAAGCAGCACGGGCTATGGTGAGCCCGTATCTATTAGGAGGACGGGTTGGTCTTAAAGGTCTTCCTCTCAGTGTTTCAGCCCGAGATCTGGGCCTTCAGACCAACCCGCCCTCTTTAAGGGACATATATGTTGTTGTAGATTCGCTACCTGGAACAAAAAGTTCCAAGTAGCACGGGCTATGGTGAGCCCGTAGTGGACTTACCTGGCACAGGAGGGTCCAACCCGTTCTCGCACTTGCTTATAGTCAAAACTTGGCTTATGAATAAGTGCGTATGCGACATACTAATTTTTTGTGAATATTTGAGTTTACCTGAAAAGCTGAATAGAAAATTACAACCTAACCTAACCTTCTTAGTATGTTAACATAAGTATTTTATGGCTTCTTAATTACCTATATTGATATTACAGTTTTATAGAAATAATAAAACAAAACTAAAATATCTAAATCAATTGTAAAGTAACTCAGGATATTGTCAAATTTTGTATAAAATCTCTATTGTTTAATTAAACTTAAATAGAAGAGTTAGTTCCTTGAAAAAATAGAACTTGGAATATATCATATATGTACTTAATCATAAGCCAAATATTGACTATAGGCAATAAGTCATATATGGACTGTCTTGTGCGAGAGCTGGTTGGGAGCGGGGCAAGTAGCACGGGCTATGGTGAACCCGTAGTGGACTTACTTGGCACAGGGGCAGGGCAAGTAGCACAGGCTATGGTGAACCCGTAGAGGACTTACCATGACCAGGGGCAGGGCAAGTAGCACGGGCTATGGTGAACCCGTAGTGGACTTACCATGGTCATATCTGACGCAATTACTGCGGATTTGCAGGGATGTGCAATACGTCCATTAACTGCAGATGACAAAAAACATGGCCTTAGATTTCGAAATGTAAAAACATCCAGGTTTAGCGTGCAACATCCAACTTAAAGACGCAAAATCCTGCCAAGAGATGTAGTTGTTCCGCTTCTTGAGGGACTCGAGGCACTAACAACACCGAGCCACACTAACCACAACATCGAATTAATTTACCGTGAACGGAAGATGACCGCCAACTAGCTTATTAAAAACTCTCCCGACTCCAAGCGTCACCCTCGTGGAAGAGGCCAGAGTCGTCTACGCCTTCACGTCCCCACTTGGGGATTATCAGCCCCGACGATCACTATATATAGGCAAGACAACAACGTCTCTTTGAAAGAGGATGGAGGACTGACACTGTACACACATCAAGGCACAACACAGTCTCCTCACACAACCAGTTCGCTACCAGAAATATTCTGACAAACACTGAAATATTCGATAGATTCAGCGACAATAGATTAGACCATAGCGAAGCACTACACATCAAAAGACTACATTCTACCGTCTTCAAGAGCAAGAGAGAACAGTCAGCATACTGCCCCCAGCCGTCACTGGGACACGTGACGTGGACCTACTGGGTCTAGGACCCAGTAGGTCTAGCTCCAGTAGGTCTAGTAGCCTATGCGATACATAGTCGCATAGGCCGATAGGCCTTTCATCTTACTCTTGATTATATATTCAGTTCCTCAAGCCATGTGTGTGTGTACTCACCAAGTTGTGCTTACGGAGGTTGAGCTTTGGCTCTTTCGTCCCGCCTCTCAACTGTCAATCAACTGGTGATGGTGTGTGTGTGTGTTTTATATAAAAAAACATTAAATATAAAATAAACAAAATAGGTCAAACCTAACTAGTAAACAATCTTCAGTACGTTAACAATTATAATGACAGTCAACCATCAAACTTGCGATAACTACTCTGAGTGAACAGTGAACCCGCGGTCACTCAGGTGCTCAATCGAGGCTTCATTTTCAGAGTGAACATTGACTCAAGTTAGTGATTTGAAGCCTGCGGCCACTCTGAAGGGTTGTGGGGTCCATGGTCTAGCCCGTCCTCCAAACAAAGACCCAAAAGTGATTCCATCCACCCGCCAACCCCCCCCCCTCCCCCCCGCTGTTTATGAATGAAAAACGGTTTACACACGACTCACAATTTCGTTTTTGTTCGAACACTTCCGGAACAAGTGCTTCAGCCCGTCCTCCAAACAAAGATCCAAAAGTGATTCCATGCACCCGCCAACCCCCCCAGCTGTTTATGAATGAAAAGCGGTTTACACACGACTCACAACTGCTGACGTTCGAACATATCCGGAACAAGTGCTTCACTGACGAATTTTGTTCGAACCACAACGCTGTAAATGCTTCACCCACGTACTACAAATACAAATAATCACCAACAGAACCTAAACACCTAACCTACCCTATCCTATGCCTATATATACACAATGTGCTAATATATTATAATATTAATTTATATTTGAGAAAATTCCCGTTGTGAATGAACAGCATGTTAAAATTTATGAATGCGTCTGTGGGGTCGACCGCTGGATGGAATGGACTTGAGTTGAGGACGGGTTGCTAAATGCTCACGTGCTACAAATACAAGTAAATGCCAACAGAACCTGAACACTTAACCTTACCTAGACTGAACTATATACAAACTTAAAATGTGCATTAATATTAATTTACATTTAGAAAGTGCTAATTTTAGGTTATTTATTATGTTAAAATTGACGAATGTGATTGAATTGGGTCGCAGCCTGTGGATGGGATCGGCTCCAGGGACCAGATTCACGGAGCAGTTACGCACTCACTTACGAACTTGACGAAGCAGTTTCGCAAGCACTTACGAACGTGTACATCTTTCATCAATCTTTGACGGCTTTGGTTACATTTATTAAACAGTTTACAAGCATGAAAACTTGCCAATCAACGTTGTTATTGTTATAAACAGCCTCCTGGTGCTTCGGAGCTCATTAACTCTTTAATAATTGTAAACAAAGCCGCCAAAGATTGAGAAAAGATTGACAGGTTCGTAAGTTCTTCCGTAACTGCTTCGTGAATCTGGCTCCTGTCCATCATTTCTCAATCTTTGGCGGCTTTGTTTCCAATTATTAAACAGTTAATGAGCTCCGAAGCACCAAGAGGCTGTTTATACAGCCCGTCCTCCAAACAAAGACCCAAAAGTGATTCCATGCACCGGCCAAACCCCCTGTTTATGAATGAAAAACGGTTTACACACGACTCACAACTCATTTCGTTCGAACACTTCCGGAACAAATGCTTCACTGACGAATTTTGTTCGAACCACAACGCTATAAATGCTTCACCCACGTACTACAAATACAAATAATCGCCAACAGAACCCAACCACCTAACCTAACCTAACATATGCCTATATATGCACAATATGCTAATATATCATAATATTAATTTATATTTGAGAAAATTCCTGTTTTAAATGAACAGCATGTTAAAATTTATGAATGCATCTGTGGGGTTGACCGCTGAATGTAATGGACTTGAGTCGAGGACGGGTTGTGTTTATAACAATAACAACAGTTGATTGGCAAGTTTTCATGCTTGTAAACTGTTTAATAAATGTAACCAAAACCGTCAAAGATTGAGGAAAGATGTACACGTTCGTAAGTGCTTGCGAAACTGCTTCGTCAGGTTCGTAAGTGCTTGCGTAAGTACTTCGCGAATTCGGGTCCAGACTTGTTCCTCTAGATACGATCCTTGATTGGACTTAGAAGAGAATTTAGTGTTGGACTTGACAGACCAATTAGGACTAATCTCATGTTCTCCCAATTGAAGTCAAATGAGCGGCTGGAGGAGAAAAAATCTCAAAATCCTTTTTTTTAGATGAATTCCACAATGTTACTCTCTACCACGTATGTATACATACACATGTATACATACACATACTCATGGTAATACATACACCTGGTAATACATACATACACTAATGTCTTATGTTACCTTAATACATATGATGTTCAGGTGATGTTTCTTCCCTCTCAGAAATGATATATGTTATATATTGATTGCTGTTAATCAATTTGATTGGTAATGTATTTACCAATCAAGACCCCCAAGTCTTACCAAGTCTTTCTGATTGTATTTAACGCTTACTGTACTTTATTACAAAACGTCGCTTTGGTTATCTTCGTTAGTGATTGACACTGCAGTCTTGATGTTGACAAGTAAATGTTAATTTTTTGTTAGATTTTGATTTACACTTTTTCTTTGGCTATACCATGGTGAGGTGTGAGCAGTTGAGGATCCCTCCATCTGCCACAGAGAGAGAGAGAGAGAGAGAGAGAGAGAGAGAGAGAGAGAGAGAGAGAGAGAGAGAGAGAGAGAGAGAGAGAGAGAGAGAGAAAGAAAGAAAGAGAGAGAGAGAGAGAGAGAGAGAGAGAGAGAGAGAGAGAGAGAGAGAGAGAGAGAGAGAGAGACAGAGACAGAGAGAGAGAGAGAGAGAGAGAGAGAGAGAGAGAGAGAGACAGAGAGAGAGACAGAGAGAGAGAGAGACACAGAGAGAGAGAGAGAGAGAGAGAGAGAGAGAGAGAGAGAGAGAGAGAGAGAGAGACAGAGAGAGAGACAGAGAGAGAGAGAGACAGAGAGAGAGAGAGAGACAGAGAGAGAGAGAGAGAGAGAGAGAGAGAGAGAGAGAGAGAGAGAGAGACTCTCTCTAGTAGGATATAATTAAATCAGTACCATTCTGCGTTCGCTCTCACTCCTACTTAAGGGAACCAAGCAATTTGAAACCTTTAGATCACTGCTAATTGAATTGTTTCAAATGTCATCACACGGACGATTGAGACAGGGGTTTGTGGCCCATTCTCGAGATGGTCTCCGTGTCCTGATTGGCACTTGCGATGTCTTGGGTGATTGGAAGGGTGATTGACAGGTGTCATATGGTGATCAAGGCCGTCTCTAGCACCACCGATACTTGGCCTGACAGGAGGAGAGATGCTGCCTCTCTGTAGGAGAAGAAATGCTGCCTCTCTGTAGGAGAAGAAATGCTGCCTCTCTGTAGGAGAAGAAATGCTGCCTCTCTGTAGGAGAAGAAATGCTGCCTCTCTGTAGGAGAAGAAATGCTGCTTCTTTGTAGGAGAGGCAGCATATCATCTAAGGGAATCCATTAGAGAAATCCTGCATCTATTTGAAATTGATTTTGTTTAAGCACATCTATCGAGGCTATTTTATAGAGGCTATAGACCTCTATTTTCACCGAGAAACCTGAACACTTCACCTTTTCCCTGTCCTCTCTGTTCTGTCAATGAAATATAAGTAACCAGTGGTGTTGAACGATGGGACAGAGTATCTGTCCAGAAGGTCTTCAGGGATGGTGGAGGATAGAGTCTTTGGGGAAGGGATGGATAAGGTCTTCAGGGCGGTGGAAGGGCGTCCCTTAAGGGGCCGTCTTGGCCGTCTTGGCCGTCTTGGCCATCTTGGCCCTAGACTGAGACAGCTGCAATAGGTGAAAATCTGGTTTATAATTGTTGTAATGTTTGGTTATTTTGTAATATTTCTCACTAAATAAACTGATGTATCATTTGGAAACGACATAAGTGGCTGATCAATCAGGCACCAACCAAGCAACATCCTGTTGGACCAAGTTATCACAAGGCAAGACTGGCCCCAGACCGGGTATGGGGAGTAGATTAATTCCCAGAACCCAGCCCAGGTATACTCCAGGTATACTCCAGCATACTCCAGCACGGTGACAGAGTTCCGACTCACCTTTGCATATAAACAAGACAACAATTGCTTTTTTCTTTTTGCTTTACAAAGAACATTGTTGAAGACTGGAATCGTATTTCCTGGTGATTGTGATTCGGCACTTTTAACATGGTAATGATCCTGATGTGAATGATACTAATGATTCAAGACGGAAACTAAGAGATGCGATATTATGAGGAGGTAAGCTGGTATCATTACACATCATTGGGACGGATATGAGACAAACTAAGAGCTGCCATATGAGAAGAATGAGCCAAGCTAGCATGACGTAACCCGTTCTCGCACTTGCTTATAGCCAATATCTTGCTTATGAATAAGTGCATAGGTGACATACTAATTTATTGTGAATATTTGAGTTTACCTTGAAATGCTGAATAGAAAACCACAACCTAACCTAACCTTCTTAGTATGTTAAGATATTACAATTAGTACTGAACCTATACCTATATTGATATTACAGTTTTATAAAAATAATAAAACAAAACTAAAACATTTAAATAAATAGGAAAGTAACTCAGGATATTGTCAAATTTTGTATAAAACCTCTATTGTTTAATAAAACTGACGAAAAGTTAGTGCCTTAAAAAAAATGGCTTGGAATATGTCACATATGTACTTATTTATAAGCGAAATAGTGACTATAAGCAATAAGACATATATGTGCTGTCTTGAGCGGGTTGCATGGCTATACAACACTTGGAAGGGATATACAGACATCGAACCAGGATCCAAGTATTGAGAAAAGGAACGGTCATCCCCAAGAGATGGTCGTTCCTTCATGCCCCCCTTGGATCATCGGGGATCGAACGCCGACCGCGCAAGAAGCCAGACCATTTCAGTATCGACAGTCGAAGGCGACGGACACAAAATATCCATGAGCTCCTAGATAGCATTCTGGATGTAAATACGAGAGATAAACATAATATCCAACATTAACAACGCCATTTTAATGACGGTAAAACTCCGTAAATTTCACATAATAACGCCAGCGCTAACCACTGTAATTCCCACACTTATCACTATAATACGCTCGCTAATCACTGTGTCTTCAACTGTCCAGTTTTTGTCTGTGTGTTTTGTAAAACCCACTTTCTTGTACCAGACATAAGTGAGAGTGTCGGCACCCTGCAGTTAGTGTTGTTGTATGGGTGACTAAACTATGTTATCACAGGCTGGCCCACCCCCAGGCCGAGCTTCATGATTACTCCCTGAACTTAAGCTATACTCTAGGTATACTCCGGATATACTCCGGGTATACTACAGGTAAATTGGGGGAATCAACTTATCCTGCAGGCAGCCATCTGCAACATGCGTGCCTTAATATGTGAATATTTGGAAACATTTCTTGTTCTCGACATTAAAATGAGTGTATTTAAGTCTTGTTTTTCCCTTCAGATGGTAAGTACTTACGATTCTCGAGCCACAACTCTTAAGAGTCGCTGGTGGTAATATATTACCAAACTGTTTTAGCAATAAAGAATTACAAAAGTGTTCTGTGTACATAACATAACGACCACAAACTCATAAATTTAATAATAACATACAAATGATGAGAAAATTTTCAAGACGGCAGGAGTTTTACATATAAATTTGTGCTCACATTAACTATTAGAGTCAATACTGTATATTGTACAAGTAGTTACACTGGGACGAGCCGTTTATACATAGTTAGTGTCCAAATACGAAACCTGTACATCTTTCTTCTATCATTGCGGCTTATTATTAAACAGTTTCGGAACTAGGGAACGAGGAGGCGGTTATTACTTGTTGTAAACAACGAGAGTTCGTAAACTTTGCGACCATAATATAAGAAAGATTTAAAGGTTTCGGAAGTGGGCACGGTAAATGGTGATGTTAATAGTCTACACTTAATGTACCAGCTTCTCTGAGGCAGTTTACCTGTAGTAGTCTCTCTCTTCTCTAGAGTCATGGAAGAAATGTAGAGTTAAATAGATCATTTGTTCAGTGAACTGTATTATGCTCTAGGTTCTGTTTTCAGCCCGCGAAGTAGCCCATAAAAGGCTGCCAAATCACGCGCGGATGTTATCCATCCTCTCTTCGTGCATGGTCGGCGTTCGATCCCCGATGTTCTTATGGTATGGAAGTAAATGCGAGTTTTTCACTCTATCCTCATCGTCCCGCGCTCTTTATCTCTGATTTTGTCTCTCCCTATAGTGTTATATTGGCATCCAGGCCTCTCTCTCTCTCTCTCTCTCTCTCTCTCTCTCTCTCTCTCTCTCTCTCTCTCTCTCTCTCTCTCTCTCTCTCTCTCTCTCTCTCTCTCTCTCTCTCCTCTCCTCCCTCTCTCTCTCTCCCTCTCCTTCTCTTTCTCTCTATTCTCTCTCTCTCTCTCTCTCTCTCTCTCTCTCTCTCTCTCTCTCTCTCTATGTAATTATTATTATCCAGTTTCCCACGAATAAAAGGTTAAATAATGTAGTGAAAGAAGGATTAACTTATTACAAAAATAACTGGTTTTTTAATTGGGAATACATTATATAAAGGTGAGTTTCGAACCTTGAAGCGTGAAAAGAGTTGATGGAATCATCCCGACATCCACACCAGCATCCAGGAATCATCCAGACACTATCCGGGTCAGCATCCAGGCCCAGCATCCAGGACCAGCATCCAGGACCAGCATCCAGGACCAGCATCCAGGACCAGCATCCGTCAGCCCGCGAGATGACACACACACACATGTCTCAATCTGATTATCTCCCGCTGATGGGATCTCCAAGATCGCGTCCGTCCGGATGCTGTTGTGTTAGCGTTGCGCCTTGAGAAGCTGTGGAGTTAGAGGTAGTGACGAAGGAAGGGAGTAGTTAGTGTGTGTGTGATCACCTAGTTGAACTTGCAGGCTCGAACGTTTGCCCTTAAGGCACGTCTCAAGGCCTTTTTGATCATCATGAGTTCAATGCAGTCACTCTTCTCTATCACTCGTTTCTCTTTCCCAATTTACATTTAAAGCTGCGTGAGATGAACTGATTTCGACAGCTTCTTTATCTGATACGTTCCACCTATTTACGACTCTTAGAGTGATTAACTTCTCTCTGACACCCATTTCTGTGTCCAGTTTACAATTACAGGTGTTTGGGTGTAACAATTACAGGTGCCTGGGAGCATCTGTTCTAAGTTGCATCCTACGAGGGTGTCATAGGTCCAAGGAGGACCTCGAGCACCTCCGCAGGCTTCCTGTCCCCGAGAATGTGAGAACCTTCGCCACCCGCTTGTTCTGTGTACATTATCATAATACAATTATGATAATATATATATATATATATATATATATATATATATATATATATATATATATATATATATATATATATATATATATATATACCCTGTGAGTTTGCAGTAGTCCTGGACTATGCTTGGACTGAAGTGGACTTATTGGTTGGCCAGCAAGCTATTGGCTTCCTTAACAACCACGACGAGGTCTGAATGGCCTTAAATCCGAAACCAAACGATTGCTATTTCACAGAGAAAGATTCAGAACGGCCCGAAGCATCTTCACTGTTCATCTCATATGCCTGGGTCGGGTAACTTGGTGTTCAGCCATGTTATAAGTTCACTTGAACATGAACATTTGCGGCCCAGGAAGCGGAAATGTTCCCAGAGGAGAACATGTGTGTTCTCTGGAAAGGTGAAGAGCAAGGATTGACAAGATGGCGATATTCAGATGGACAAAAAAAAAAGGATTTTACAAACGTAATCTTTATTCGGTGTTAAATAGTAGTAGGCATCCATCAGTCTCAGGAGACTATGGAGTTGTGCTCGGGTTGTCG
>NC_091198.1:21666089-21678589 GCF_040958095.1 Procambarus clarkii
ATCAAGCATTGCTGGTTCATCTTCTCCTCTCATTCTTGTTGGCTCTTTGGTATGCTGGCTTAGAAAGTTTCTTGTTGCCACGTCCAGCAGCATGTGTGTGTGTGTGTGTGTGTGTGTGTGTGTGTGTGTGTGTGTGTGTCTGTGGGTGTGTGGGTGTGGGTGTGTGTGTGTGCTCACCTAGTTGTGCTTGCGGGGGTTGAGCTCTGGCTCTTTGGTCCCGCCTCCCAATTGTCAATCAACTGGTGTACAGATTCCTGAGCCTATTGGGCTCTATCATATCTACATTTGAAACTGTGTATGGAGTCAGCCTCCACCACATCACTGCCTAATGCATTCTATCTGTTAACTACTCTGACACTAAAGAAGTTCTTTCTAATATCTCTGTGGCTCATTTGGGCACTCAGTTTCCACCTGTGTCCCCTAGTGCGTGTGCCCCTTGTGTTAAATAACCTGTCTTTATCTACTCTATCAATTCCCTTGAGAATCTTGAATGTGGTGATCATGTCCCCCTTAACTCTTCTGTCTTCCAGCGAAGTGAGGTTTAATTCCCGTAGTCTCTCCTCGTAGCTCATACCTCTCAGCTCGGGTACTAGTCTGGTGGCAAACCTTTGAACCTTTTCCAGTTTAGTCTTATCCTTGACTAGATATGGACTCCATGCTGGGGCTGCATACTCCAGGATTGGTCTGACATATGTGGTATACAAAGTTCTGAATGATTCCTTACACAAGTTATTGAATGACCTTCTTATGTTATGTTGGCCAGCCTGGCATATGCCGCTGATGTTATTCTCTTGATATGGGCTGCAGGAGACAGGTCTGGCGTGATATCAACCCCCAAGTCTTTTTCTCTCTCTGACTCTTGAAGAATTTCATCTCCCAGATGATACCTAGTATCTGGGCTCCTGCTCCCTACACCTATCTTCATACATTGCATTTGCTTGGGTTAAACTCTAACAACAATTTGTTCGACCATTCCTTCAGCTTGTCTAGGTCTTCTTGAAGCCTCAAGCAGTCCTCCTCTGTCTTAATCCTTCTCATAATTTTGGCATCGTCAGCAAACATTGAGAGAAATGAATCGATACCCTCCGGGAGATCATTTACGTATATCAGAAACAAGATAGGACCGAGTACAGAGCCCTGTGGGACTCCACTGGTGACCACGCCAATCGGAGGTCTCACCCATCACCGTAACTCTGCTTCCTATTGCTCAGGTACTCCCTTATCCACTGAGCACCTTACCAGCTACACCTGCCCGTCTCTCCAGCTTATGTACCAGCCTCTTATGCGGTACTGTGTCAACGGCTTTCCGACAATCCAAGAAAATGCATTCCGCCCAGCCTTCTCTCTCTTGCTTAATCTTTGTCACCTGGTCGTAGAATTCTATTAAGCCAGTCAGGCAAGATTTACCCTCCCTGAACCCATGTTGGCGATTTGTCACGAAGTCCCTTCTCTCCAGATGTGTTACCAGGTTTTTTCTCACGATCTTCTCCATCACCTTGCATGGTATACAAGTCAAGGACACTGGCCTGTAGTTCAGTGCCTCTTGCCTGTCGTCCTTTTGTATATTGGGACCACATTCGCCGTCTTCCATATTTCAGGTAGGTCTCCCGTCTCCACTGACCTACTATACACTATGGAGAGTGGCAAGCAAAGTGTTCTTGCACACTCTTTCAGTACCCATGGTGAGATCCCGTCTGCGTGTATTCAACTAGTTGTATTTGCGGGGGTTGAGCTTTGCTCTTTCGGCCCGCCTCTCAACTGTCAATCAACTGTTTACTAACTACTTTTTTCTTTTCTTTTTTCTCCACACCACACACACACACACACACCAGGAAGCAGCCCGTGACTGCTGGCTAACTCCCAGGTACCTAAAAACGGTAGGTAACAGCGGCATTCAGGGTGAAAGAAACTTTGCCCATTTGTTTCTGCCTGGTGCCTGGTATGTGAGGTGTGTACTAACCTATTTGTACTCACCTATTTGTACTTACCTATTTGTGCTTGCGGGGGTTGAGCTTTGGCTCTTTGGTCCCGCCTTTCAACCGTCAATCAACTGGTGTACAGATTCCTGAGCCTATTGAGCTCTATCATATCTACACTTGAAACCGTGTATGGAGTCAGCCTCCACCACATCACTGCCTAATGCATTCCATTTACTAAATACTCTGACACTGAAAAAGTTCTTTCTAACGTCCCTGTGGCTCATGTGGGTACTGAGTCTCCACCTGTGTCCCCTTGTTCGTATACCACCCGTGTTAAATAATCCATCCTTGTCTACCCTGTCAATTTCTCTGAGAATTTTGTAGGTAGTGATCATGTCTCCCCTTACTCTTCTGTCTTCCAGTGTCATGAGGTGCATCGCACGCAGCCTTTCCTCGTAACTCATGCCTCTTAGTTCTGGGACTAGCCTAGTGGCATACCTTTGAACTTTTTCCAGCTTCGTCTTGTGCTTGACAAGGTACGGGCTCCATGCTGGGGCCGCATACTCCAGGATTGGTCTTACAAATGTGGTGTACAAGGTTCTGAATGATTCCTTACACAAGTTCCTGAAGGCTGTTCTGATGTTAGCCAGCCTCGCATATGCCGAAGACGTTATTCTTTTTATGTGAGCTTCAGGAGACAGGTTTGGTGTGATATCAACTCTTTGATCTTTCTCTCTGTCCGTTTCATTAAGTACTTCATCTCCTATTCTGTATCCTGTGTCTGGCCTCCTGTTTCCACTGCCTAGTTTTATTACTTTGTATTTACTCGGGTTGAACTTCAACAGCCATTTGTTGGACCATTCACTCAGTCTGTCTAGGTCATCTTGTAGCCTCCTACTGTCATCCTCTGCTTTAATCCTCTTCATAATTTTTGCATCATCAACAAACAATGAGAGAAACGATTCTATACCCTCTGGGAGATCATTTACATATTTCAGAAACAGTATGGGTCCAAGGACTGACCCCTACGGGACTCCACTGGTGACGTCTCGCCAATCTGAGACCTCACCCCTCACAGTGACTCGTTGTCTCCTGTTGCTTAGGTACTCCCTTATCCAATGGAGTACCTTCCCTTTCATTCCCACTTGCATCTCCAGCTTTTTCACTAGCCTCTTCTGTGGTACTGTGTCAAAGGCTTTTTGGCAATCCAAAAATATGCAGTGTGCCCACCCCTTTCTTTCTTGCCTGGTCGTAAAATTCAATTAACCCTGTGAGGCAGGACCTGCCATCCCTGAACCCCATGTTGATGCTGTGTTACAAAGTTCTTTCGCTCCAGATGTTCCACTAGCTTTTTCCGCACAATCTTCTCCATCAGCTTGCATGGTATGCAGGTTAGGGACACTGGCCCTAACCTGCAATCAACAGGTTCAGTGCCTCCTGTCTATCCCTTTCTTGTATATCGGGACTACATTAGCAGTCTTCCAAATTTTTGGCAATTCACTTGTTACCAGTGATTTGTTATACCTTATGGAGAGTGGCAGGGACAGTGCTTCTGCTCCTTCCTTTAGTATCCAAGGGAAGATTCCATCTGGGCCTATAGCCTTTGTCACATCCAACTCTAGTAAACACTTCCTTACTTCACCACTGGAAATCTCAAACTCTTCTAGTGGTTCCAGGTTAACTATTCCCTCTCTTATCTCTGGAACTTCTCCTTGCTCTAATGTGAAAACCTTCTGGAATTTCTTATTCAGTTCTTCGCACACTTCCTTGTCGTTTGTAGTGAATCTGTCCGCCCCTATCCTTAATCTCATAACCTGTTCCTTTACTGTTGTTTTTCTCCTGATGTGGCTGTGCAGCAATTTAGGCTGAGTCTTTGCCTTGCATGCGATGTCATTTGCGTATTGTCTTTCTGCCTCTCTTCTCATCCTGACATATTCATTCCTGGCATTCTGGTATCTTTCTCTGCTCTCCAGTGTCCTGTTATTCCTATAGTTTCTCCATACCCTTTTACTTTGCTGCTTAGCTAGCCTACATCTCTGATTAAACCATGGGTTTCTCATCTGCATTTCGTTGTTTTCCTTTTGGACTGGGACAAACTTGTCTGCTGCGTCCTTACACTTCTGTGTGATGTAATCCATCATGTCTTGGGGCCGTCTTTCCCCTGAGCTCTGTTTCCCATGTTATATCTGTTAGGAATTTTCTTATCTCTTCATAGTTTCCCTTTCAGAATACCAGCCTTTTGTTTTCAGTACCCCTCCTCGAGTTCAATAACCCTTCTTCAACCAGATATTTAAACGCCAGTACACTGTGGTCGCTCATTCCTACTGGGGCCTCGAAACTGATTTCCCTTATGTCAGAGTCGTTCAGAGTGAAGAATAGGTCGAGTCTCGCTGGTTCATCGTTTCCTCTCATCCTTGTGGGTTCCTTGACATGCTGGCTTAAGAAGTTTCTTGTCGCCACCTCCAATAGTTTAGCTCTCCATGTATCCTCACCTCAATGCAGTTCCTTGTTCTCCCAGTCTATCCTTCCATGATTGAAGTCCAACATGATGAGCAGATGGGATCTATTTCTATAAGCAGCAGAGGCTGCCCTCTCAATATTAGTGTTAACTAATATTGAGTGTTGTTAGTGTCATACTCTTGACTGGGTCTTCTGTCATTCGGTGGAGGGTTGTATATTACTGCTACTGCTACTCTTGGTCCTCCCATCATCATGGTGCCCGTTATGTAGTCTCTGAATCCCTCGCAGCCCGGGATGACCATCTCCTTGAAGCTCCATGCCTTTCTCATTAGTAGGGCCACTCCGCCTCCTCCCCTTCCTTCCCTCTCTTTCCTTATTATAGTGTAGTCCTGGGGAAACACGGCATTCGTTATGATTCCAGAGAATTTTGCTTCTGTGAGTCTGATTACATCTGGGTTCACTTCTTGTGCTCTTTCCCTTAGTTCACTTGCCTTGCTGGTGATTCCATCTATGTTCGAGTACATCACCCTGAAACTGACTCTCTTTTGTCCTTCCTGAGTTTCTGTTAATTCCCCAAAAGCAGGGAAACAGGGAGGGACCGGGATGGGAGGGCCTATGATGGGGGGGCCTGGGGGGTCTGGTACAGGGAAGGTGGTGATGAAGGGAGGGCTTGGGTGTACTCACATAGCTGTACTCACCTAGTTGTGTTTGCGGGGGTTGAGCTCTGGCTCTTTGGTCCCGCCTCTCAACTGTCAATCAACTGGTGTACAGGTTCCTGAGCCTACTGGGCTCTATCATATCTACACTTCAAACTGTGTATGGAGTCAGCCTCCACCACAACACTACTTAATGCATTCCATTTGTTAATTACTCTGACACTGAAAAACTTCTTTCTAAGGTCTCTGTGGCTCATTTGGGTACTCAGTTTCCACCTGTGTCCCCTTGTTCGTGTTCCACCCGTGCTGAAGAGTTTGTCTTTGTCCACCCTGTCAATTCCCCTGAGAATCTTGTAGGTGGTTATCATGTCTCTCCTTATTCTTCTGTTTTCCAGGGTTGTGAGGTTCAGCTCCTTTAGCCTTTTCTCGTAACTCATTCCTCTCAGTTCCGGGACGAGCCTGGTGGCAAACCTTTGAACCTTTTCCAGTTTACTCTTATGCTTGACTAGATATGGACTCCATGCTGGAGCCGCATACTCCAGGATTGGTCTGACATATGTGGTATATAATGTTCTGAAAGATTCCTTACACAAGTTTCTAAAGGCCGTTCTTATGTTAGCCAACCTGGCATATGCTGCTGCTGTTATCCTCTTGATATGAGCTTCAGGGGACAGGTCTGGCGTGATATCAACCCCCAGGTCTTTCTCTCTCTCTGACTCTAGTATTTCATCTCCCAAGTGATGCCTTGTATCTGGTCTCCTGCTTCCTACTCCTATCTTCATTACATTACATTTGCTTGGGTTAAACTCTAACATCCATTTGTTCGACCATTCCTGCAGCTTGTCCAGGTCTTCTTGAAGCCTCAAGCTGTCCTCCTCTGTCTTAATCCTTCTCATAATTTTGGCGTCGTCAGCAAACATTGAGAGGAATGAGTCTATACCCTCTGGGAGATCATTTTCGTATATCAGAAACAGGATAGGTCCAAGCACAGAGCCCTGTGGGACTTCACTGGTGACTTCCCGCCATTCTGAGGTCTCACCCCTCACTATAACTCTCTGCTTCCTATTGCTTAGGTACTCCCTTATCCACTGGAGCGCCCTACCAGTTACTCCTGCCTGTTTCTCCAGCTTATGCATCAACCTTTTATGGGGTACTGTGTCAAAGGCTTTCCGACAGTCCAAAAAATGCAGTCCGCCCATCCTTCTCTTTCTTGCTTAATCTTTGTCACCTGATCATAGAATTCTATCAAGCCTGTAAGGCAAGATTTACCCTCCCTGAACCTATGTTGATGGGTTGTCACGAAGTCTCTTCTCTCCAGATGTGTTACCAGGTTTTTTCTCACAATCTTCTCCATCACCTTGCATGGTATACAAGTTAAGGTCACTGGCCTGTAGTTCAGTGCCTCTTGTCAGTCACCCTTTTTAAATATTGGTACTACATTAGCAGTCTTCCATACTTCTGGTAGGTCTCCCGTTTCCAGTGACCTACTATACACTATGGAGAGTGGCAAGCTAAGTGCTCCTGCACACTCTTTCAATACCCATGGTGTGATTCCATCCGGCCCAACAGCTTTTCTCACATCCAGCTCCAATAGGTGCTTCTTGACCTCATCTCTTGTAATTTCGAACCTTTCCAAGGTCACCTGGTTTGCTGCCACCTCTCCTAGCACCGTGACTTCTCCCTGTTCTATTGTAAAGACCTCCTGGAACCTTTTGTTGAGTTCTTCACACATCTCTTTGTCATTCTCTGTGTACCTGTCCTCGCCCACCCTAAGTTTCATCACCTGTTCCTTCACTGTTGTCTTTCTCCTGATGTGACTGTGTAGTAGCTTTGGTTTGGTCTTGGCTTTATTAGCTATATCATTTTCATACCTTTTCTCAGCTGCTCTTCTCACACTAACATACTCGTTCCTGGTTCTCTGGTATCTCTCTCTACTTTCTGGTGTTCTGTTATTACGGAAGTTCCTCCATGCCCTTTTGTTCAGCTCCTTTGCTTTCGTACATTCCCTATTAAACCACCGATTCTTCCTTTGCTTCTCTGTTTTTTCCTGTTGGACTGGGACAAACCTGCTTACAGCATCCTGACATTTTTGGGTGACATAGTCCATCATGTCTTGTACAGACTTAGTTCCGAGTTCTGTGTCCCAATGTATATCCCATAGGAATTTATTCATCTCCTCATAGTTTCCCTTTCGGTACGCCAGCCCTTTGTTTACCAGTTCTTTTTTGGGGGTGATAATTCCTAGCTCAACCAGGTACTCAAAGCTCAGTACACTATGATCACTCATTCCCAATGGGGCTTCCAACTTAACTTCCCTTATATCCGACTCATTTAGGGTAAATATCAGATCAAGCAAGGCTGTGTGTGTGTGTGTGTGTGTGTGTGTGTGTGTGTGCGCGCGCGTGTGTGTACTGATTTAGCTTTTTCCGGGAACTGGATACAAGTTTTTAAGCCCCGCATCCTCGCCATTAACCTGTCCAGGTGTGATGTATCTCAGTCGTAACAGCCACGGTTGTGTTTACACTCGAGCGCGCACTCTCTTCACTACTGACGCACTCACTACCTGCACTCTCAAGCCAGTGATCCTTTCACTCAGTGTCCCTTCTTACAGGTCGCAATCACACACACACACACACACACACACACACACACACACACACACACACACACACACACACACACACACACACACACACACACACACACACACACACACACACACACTCACACCCACACACCCACCCACACACACACACCCCCACACACACCCACACACACACCCACACACACACACACACACACACACACACACTCACACCCACACACCCACCCACACACACACACACGCACACAGCAGGCCCGAGATGTCTCCCATAACCCTCACCAAGACGGGGAAGTTTCCATCTCAGGATAGCTGAGTGAGAGAGGACGGGTCCCCAGCTTACTGACTCCTCGTAGAGTGTTCCTGTTTTTAAAGCTTAGTCATGTTGCATTTACTCGCTTAAAGCTGACCACACACGCTCAGAGACTGCGCTCACCATACCTTCGGAGCTCTACCTGTTTATATATATATATATATATATATATATATATATATATATATATATATATATATATATATATATATATATATATATATATATATATATATATATATATTTATTTATTTATTTATTTATTATATATTTAAGGAGAATATGAATCATCACGAAATTATTTAAGTTTTGAAATATGCATTGTGAAAGTCGGTGGGCACACTTAGAACGCAGTTTAAAGGGTGGGGGGCCGCACACTGCCACACACCTGCCCCCACACCTTCCCACACTGCCCCACACCTTCCCACACTGTCCCACACCTTCCCACTGAGAGATTTAACATGTGTGGAAGCAACCAACCAAGGCTGTGACTTATACGTCAGGCTGCGAGCAGCCGCGTCCAACAGCCTGGTTGATCAGTCCAGCAACCAGGAGGCCTGGTCGACGACCGGGCCGCGGGGACGCTAAGCCCCGGAAGCACCTCAAGGTAACCTCAAGGTAGGTGAGGTAACATGTAAACATTCTCTCTCTCTCTCTCTCTCTCTCTCTCTCTCTCTCTCTCTCTCTCTCTCTCTCTCTCTCTCTCTCTCTCTCTCTCTCTCTCTCTCTCTCTCTCTCTCTCTCATTCTCTCTCTCTCTCTCGCTTATTTTGACTCATATGAGCAAGAATGTCAAAAGAATATGAGTAATTATCACTAAACGTTCGTGTTCTTGATGACGCAGAAACAAGATATAAATCCGATGCGTCACGACGCAAATTTTGATTTTTTTACACAACGTGGATTTTACATTTTGAATTTTACACAACAAATTTTTACAGTTTTCTCAGTGAGATTCGAACGCTTCCCGGGTTAATAATGTCGTCGTGTCTCTCTTTGTCCTTCGTGAGCAAGTGTGAATTATTTCCACTGGGGGGGGGGGGGGCGATCAGTGAGTGTTGTTGTTGTTTGTGAGAGTTGTAATGGCGTGTGTGTGTGTGTGTGGGTGTAGGGGGGGGGGGGTTGTTATGGCTTAGTGGTGTTGGTTGTCATGGAGACGGCTTTGTTTACTTGGGGAAGTGTTTTGATGTTTATACACAAGTTCCCTGTTAGCACCTCACTTCTCTCTACCTCATTCCTCTCTACCTCACTTCTCTCTACCTCATTCCTCTCTACCTCACTTCTCTCTACCTCATTCCTCTCTACCTCACTTCTCTCTACCTCATTCCTCTCTACCTCACTTCTCTCTCCTCCTTCGTCCTTCCCACTCAACCTCTTCCCTCTTCAAGAAATCCAGCAATGTGAAACCAACGTAGCACTACAAGCCAGGGAGCAACCCTAGCTCTGGCGTAGCCATATAGGGGGTTATAAGCCTGGCTAAGACGTCACGTGATCAGGCTGAGGAAACGATGGAATATTTCCATGGAAACCGGTATATGAGGGACTCAAGAAGAGGTTCCATGACACGAGTGGTCCAACTTTTGATGATTTATGTCGAGTGGTCCAACGATTGATGATTTATGTCGAATGGGCCACCTTTTGATGATTTGTGTCGAGTGGTCCAACTTTTGATGATTTATGTCGAGTGGTCCAACTTTTGATGATTTATGTCGAATGGGCCACCTTTTGATGATTTGTGCCGAGTGGTCCATCTTTTGATGATTTGTGTCGAGTGGTCCACCTTTTGATGATTTGTGTCGAATGGTCCACCTTTTGATGATTTGTGCCGAGTGGTCCATCTTTTGATGATTTGTGTCGAGTGGTCCATCTTTTGATGATTTGTGTCGAGTGGTCCACCTTTTGATGATTTGTGTCGAGTGGTCCACCAACATCTCATGATGAATGAGATGCTAACCAGCATCAGAGACAATTGATGGTACCTGAGAGGCCAAATCATCACTACCAGAATTAGTGATCACATCAATACAAAATATTTAACTATTTTTACTGAACCTAAAACATCTCTCACCCAATTTATATCCTCAAAATAACATAACAAATTAAAATGCAGGCGAGGAGTCACAATAACGTGGCTGAAGTATGTTGACCAGACCACACACTAGAAGGTGAAGGGACGACGACGTTTCGGTCCGTCCTGGACCATTCTCAAGTCGATTGTGATGAGGAGGTAGGGACAGGCAATAAATAGGCAAGAGAGAGGTAAGGAGCAAAGTAAGTTGTAGTAGAGGGGATAGTAGTTGGAATAAGAACTGCAGAAGGCCTATTGGCCCATACGAAGCAGCTCCTATTATAACCACCGAATGAGGAGATAGTAATAAGAAGAGGATAGTAAGGGAACGTAAGAGAAAATAATGAACAGAAAAAAGAAAGAAGAGATAAAGAAAAGGAAAGAGAAAGAAAGATAAATGGAAGGGAAAGCTTATGTTAGGTAACGTTTGTTAGAAAGATTAGAGCATTTGAGTATATACTGTGAAAGGGAAGAGTCCACAGTAACAGAGCCAGGACTCAAGTTCATGTTGGGTACATTGTGTATTAGAGTCCATTCAACATGACGGCGTCTCTGTAGAGTACGCTCTACACAGCAATATGATATTACGCTACGCTACACATTGGTACTTTCTGATTGTCCATCACTACATATTGGTACTTTCTGATTATTCATCACTACATATTGGTACTTTCTGGTGGTCCATCACTACATATTGGTACTTTCTGGTGGTCCACCACTACATATTGGTACTTCCTGGTGGTCCATCACTACATATTGGTACTTTCTGGTGGTCCATCACTACATATTGGTACTTTCTAGTGGTCCATCACTATATATTGGTACTTTCTGGTGGTCCATTACTTCATATTGGTACTTTCTGGTGGTCCATCACTACATATTGGTACTTTCTAGTGGTCCATCACTACATATTGGTACTTTCTAGTGGTCCATCACTATATATTGGTACTTTCTGGTGGTCCATTACTACATATTGGTACTTTCTGGTGGTCCATCACTACATATTGGTACTTTCTAGTGGTCCATCACTATATATTGGTACTTTCTGGTGGTCCATCACTACATATTGGTACTTTCTGGGGGTCCATCACTGCATATTGGTACTTTCCACCAAATAGTTACTGTAAGTACTTTCATTTCAGTAGAATGGGCTGCATACACACACACACACACATGTGTGCAGTGTTGGAAGGTGTGGGGCGAGACGTTACGAGTGGAGTCCCGCAGTGGTCAGTCTTTGGACCTATACTGTTTCGGATACAGTATTTTTAAATGATTTCCTACAGGGTATAGTCTCGTTTCTTTCAATGTTTGCTGATGATGCAAAAATTATGAGGAGGATTGAAACAGAGGATGATAGTAGGAGGATACAAGATGACCTAGACAGACTGAATGAATGTCCAACAAATGGCTGTTGAAGTTCAACCCGAGTAAATGCAAAATAATGAAACTAGACGGTGGAAACAGGAGGCCAGACACAGGATACAGAATAGGAGATGAAGTACTTAATAAAACGGACAGAGAGAAAGATCTAGGAGTTGATATCACACCAAACCTGTCTCCTGAAGCCCACATAAAAAGAATAACGTCTGCGGCATATGCGAGGCTGGCTAACATCAGAAGAGCGTTCAAGAACCTGTGTAAGGAATCATTCAGAATCTTGTATACCACATACGTAAGACCAATCCTGGAGTATGCGGCCCCAGCATGGAGCCCGTACCTTGTCAAGCACAAGACGAAGCTGGAAAAAGTTCAGAGGAATGCCACTAGACTACTCCAAGAACTAAGAGGCATGAGTTACGAGGAAAGACTGCAGGAATGCATCTCACGACACTGGAAGACAGAAGAGTAAGGGGGGACATGATCACTACCTACAAAATCCTCAGGGGACTTGACAGTATAGATAAAGATAAACTGTTTAACACGAGTGGCACGCGAACAAGGGGACACAGGTGGAAACAAAGTACCCACATGAGCCACAGGGACGTTAGAAAGAACTTTTTCAGTGTCAGAGTAGTTAACAGGTGGAATGCATTAGGCAGTGATGTGGTGGAGGCTGACTCCATACACAGTTTCAAGTGTAGGCTCAGGAACCTGTACACCAGTTGATTGACAGTTGAGAGGCGGGACCAAAGAGCCAGAGCTCAACCCCTGCAAGCACAATTAGGTGAGTACACACACACACACACAAACACTCCTTGTCCTCATACCCCAGCTCCTTGTCCTCATACCCCAGCTCCTTGTCCTCATACCCCTGCTCCTTGTCCTCATACCCCAGCTCCTTGTCCTCATATCCCAGCTCCTTGTCCTCATACCCCAGCTCCTTGTCCTCATACCCCAGCTCCTTGTCCTCATACCCCAGCTCCTTGTCCTCATACCCCAGCTCCTTGTCCTCATACCCCAGCTCCTTGTCCTCACACCCCAGCTCCTTGTTCTCATACCCCAGCTCCTTGTCCTCACATCCCAGCTCCTTGTCCTCATAC
>NC_091198.1:21683589-21693589 GCF_040958095.1 Procambarus clarkii
CCCCTTGAATGGTTGATAGTTCCCTTTGAATGGTTGATAGTTCCCCTTGAATGGTTGATAGTTCCCCTTGAATGGGTGATAGTTCCCCTTGAATGGTTGATAGTTCCCCTTGAATGGTTGATAGTCCCCCTTGAATGGTTGATAGTTCCCCCTTGAATGGTTGACAGTTCCCCCTTGAATGGTTGATAGTTCCCCTTGAATGGTTGATAGTTCCCCTTGAATGGTTGACAGTTCCCCCTTGAATGGTTGACAGTTCCCCCTTGAATGGTTGATAGTTCCCCTTGAATGGTTGATAGTTCCCCTTGAATGGTTGATAGTTCCCCCTTGAATGGTTGACAGTTCCCCCTTGAATGGTTGATAGTTCCCCTTGAATGGTTGATAGTTCCCCTTGAATGGTTGATAGTTCCCCCTTGAATGGTTGACAGTTCCCCCTTGAATGGTTAATAGTTCCCCCTTGAATGGTTAATAGTTCCCCCTTGAATGGTTAATAGTTCCCCCTTGAATGGTTAATAGTTCCCCCTTGAATGGTTGATAGTTCCCCCTTGAATGGTTGACAGTTCCCCCTTGAATGGTTGATAGTTCCCCCTTGAATGGTTGATAGTTCCCCCTTGAATGGTTAATAGTTCCCCTTGAATGGTTGACAGTTCCCCCTTGAATGGTTGACAGTTCCCCCCTTGAAAGGTTGATAGTTCCCCCTTGAATGGTTAATAGTTCCCCCTTGAATGGTTGATAGTTTCCCCTTGAATTGTTGATAGTTCCCCTTGAATGGTTGATAGTTCCCCTTGAATGGTTGATAGTTCCCCTTGAATGGTTGATAGTTCCCCTTGAATGGTTGATAGTTCCCCTTGAATGGTTGATAGTTCCCCTTGAATGGTTGATAGTTCCCCTTGAATGGTTGATAGTTCCCCTTCAATGGTTGATAGTTCCCTTTGAATGGTTGATAGTTCCCCCTTGAATGGTTGATAGTTCCCTTTGAATGGTTGATAGTTCCCCCTTGAATGGTTGATAGTTCTCCTTGAATGGTTGATAGTTCCCCCTTGAATGGTTGATAGTTCCCCCTTGAATAGTTGATAGTTTCCCCTTGAATGGTTGATAGTTCCCCCTTGAATGGTTGATAGTTCCCCCTTGAATGGTGGATAGTTCCCCCTTGAATGGTTGATAGTTCCCCCTTGAATGGTTGATAGTTCCCCATTGAATGGTTGACAGTTTCCCCTTGAATGGTTGATAGTTCCCCCCTTGAATGGTTGATAGTTCCCCCTTGAATGGTTGACAGAATAACTCAAATGTTTTGTATACAAAGGCAAGACCCCAAGCCTCGCAGCCCCTGTATAATGCCTGCCTGGCATCTGAACCACATTAAAAAACAGGACAAGACCACGCTTTGCTCCCAGAGCCTCTTGTGTTGTGTGGAGGAAACTTTTATTTATTTATCTTTCATTAGCTTCACGATGAATGGCCAGCGCTTGTGCTAGGGACGTGATCAATCATCTGTTATAAGTTCTAGCTTCGTAAAACTGGAGTCACTAGAGGGAGCCTAGACCAAGGAGCCAGAGCTCAACCCCCGCAAGCATAACTTGGTGAGTACAACTAGGTGGCTACATATGCCAGGGGGACCATTCAGGCTTGTTTGCATATAAATATATATATATATATATATATATATATATATATATATATATATATATATATATATATATATATATATATATATATATATATATATATATATATATATATATATATATATTATTAAATATGACCGAAAAAGTAAGATTAATAATTCTAACACGAATTTTCTCAATCTTTCGTACATTACGCTTCACTGTTGGAGGTAAATCAAAAATCACTTCTCCAAAATTCATTTTTATTTCTAGTCTGACGCGACACGGGCGCGTTTCGTAAAACTTATTACATTTTCAAAGACTTCACAAATACACAACTGATTAGAACGTATCTCTGATTTTATATCTACATTTGAGTGAGGTGGGAAGGGTGATGTGGCATTAACACAAGACAGAACAGGAGGGGATATTAATAGGGTATTAAAAGTATCAACACAAGACAGAACAGAAACAATGGGTATTGAATAGAAGTGTTTGTAGAAAGCCTATTGGTCCATATTTCTTGATGCTTCTATATTGGAGCGGAGTCTTGAGGTGGGTAGAATATAGTTGTGCAATAATTGGCTGTTGATTGCTGGTGTTGACTTCTTGATGTGTAGTGCCTCGCAAACGTCAAGCCGCCTGCTATCGCTGTATCTATCGATGATTTCTATTGATCTATTGATGAGCGATAGCAGGCGGCTTGACGTTTGCGAGGCACTACACATCAAGAAGTCAACACCAGCAATCAACAGCCAATTATTGCACAACTATATTCTACCCACCTCAAGACTCCGCTCCAATATAGAAGCATCAAGAAATATGGACCAATAGGCTTTCTACAAACACTTCTATTCAATACCCATTGTTTCTGTTCTGTCTTGTGTTGATACTTTTAATACCCTATTAATATCCCCTCCTGTTCTGTCTTGTGTTAATGCCACATCACCCTTCCCACCTCACTCAAATGTAGATATAAAATCAGAGATACGTTCTAATCAGTTGTGTATTTGTGAAGTCTTTGAAAATGTAATAAGTTTTACGAAACGCGCCCGTGTCGCGTCAGACTAGAAATAAAAATGAATGTTGGAGAAGTGATTTTTTATTTACCTCCAACAGTGAAGCGTAATGTACGAAAGATTGAGAAAATTCGTGTTAGAATTATTAATCTTACTTTTTCGGTCATATTTAATAATATATGTCTACAGGAAAGACTGCTACCAAAATATACTAATATATATATATATATATATATATATATATATATATATATATATATATATATATATATATATATATGTATTCACCTAGTTGTGTTAGCGGGGGTTGAGCTCTGCTCTTTCGGCCCGCCTCTCAACTGTCAATCAACTGTTTACTAACTGCTTTTTTTTCCAAACCACACACACACACACACCAGGAAGCAGCCCGTGACAGCTGACTAACTCCCAGGTACCTATTTACTGCTAGGTAACAGGGACATTCAGGGTGAAAGAAACTTTGCCCATTTGTTTCTGCCTGGTGCGGGAACCGAACCCGCGCCACAGAATTACGAGTCCTGCGCGCTATCCACCAGGCTACCAGGCCTGTGTGTGTGTGTGTGTGTGTGTGTGTGTATGAACAATGGAACCTTCTCCGTCACTCGCTACAACATTTAGAACAGCTTTCTAACACACTCATATCGTATGCTGCTTGCAAGTTGACGTACTCATGCCTCATCCTGTCTCATCCGACCTCGGCCCAGCAGGTCGGGGGAATGTCTCATCAGGTTATTAGTCCTCTTGTGGCAGTCGGTTCAAGAGGAATTATGGGGGTGAATAAAGTACTGTTGCTCTCTGCCTACTGATCAATATAGAGTATTGTGTTGTGATTCCGAGGTTGGCTGTGGCTGTCTCTCCTGGAGCTTCTGGAGCCCTGTTAAGTAGCTGAAGATGGTCGAGGGCCTTGTTAAGCTGTCAATTGCTTCGTTACGTTCCTTTATTGAGTCGTTTGTAACTTTGTCATATGTTCCTTTGCTGTTAATGAAAGTATTGAATCATTAATTCTCCTATTGACCTCTTCTTAGTTTTGTGTTCTCTCTCTCTCTCTCTCTCTCTCTCTCTCTCTCTCTCTCTCTCTCTCTCTCTCTCTCTCTCTCTCTCTCTCTCTCTCTCTCTCTCTCTCTCTCTCTCTCTCTCTCTCTCTTTCTCTCTCTCTTTCTCTCTCTACCTCTCTCTCTCTCTCTCTCTCTCTCTCTCTCTCTCTCTCTCTCTCTCTCTCTCTCTCTCTCTCTCTCTCTCTCTCTCTCTCTCTCTCTCTCTCAAACCCTTTTTATTCATCACGGTTGACATGTAGTTCATCCCTCTTCGTTCAAGCCACACGTGCTGAAAGGACTCTGATGGCAGACCAATTTATCTCAATAGTCTTTTGCTCTTTTGTAGTAAATCTTAAGGAAAATATATGATTATTGTTACACACACGCCCACACACACACACACGCGCACACACACACACGCACACACACACACACACACACACACGCACACACACACACACACACACACACACACACACACACACACACACACACACACACACACACACGGGCTTTGAAAGATTCAGAGACTACATAACAGGAACTATGACAATGGGTGAACCTAAGATAATAGTGGCAGTCATTTACAACCCTCCACTAAATGACAGAAAACCCAGAAAAGAGTTTGATAGGAACAACATGGCCACTAATAATATAATAGAGAGAGCAGCTTCAGTTGCCTGCAGGAATGGCTCCAGATTCTTAATCATGGGCTATTTCAACCATGGAAAAGATAGACTGGGAGAATGGGGGACCCACATGGAGGTGAAGATACATGGAGAACTAAATTGTTGGACGTGGCAGTAAGAAACTTTCTGAGCCGTGTCAAGAGACCCACAAGAATGAGAGGCAACGACGAACCAGCTAGACTCGACCTGATATTCACCATGAGTGAGTCAGACATAAGGGAAGACATCACTGGATATGTACATGATTAGGATTGGGTGATTGTAAAATAGGAGGTGCCTCGTATGGGCCAATAGGCCTTCTGCAGTTACCTTTATTCTGATGTTCATTGAAGCCCACCATGTGAATAAGTGCTGGCAGCCACTGCGTCCCAAAGTCTGGTGGACTTTTTGTGCTGCCCAGAAACATAGGTTTCGGATCTGAACCAATCATAGCTTCTAATGCTGGTGTCTTCAGACCTTTGTTTTCAGCCTGTAATTTATCCAAACATAAAAATAAATTTTGCAAGTGTGTTCTATGCACGTACGAAGTCTACGGCCTTTGCCCATCATGTTTGAGTACCGGGAGAATATCCCATAACCAACTTAACGGATTTATTTTTATGTCCACCAAATAGTTGTTTGTGAGGTCATTAAAGGGCTTATCGTGAGTGGGTATGAGATGTTGTACCCTCATGAATGAGTCTCATGGAATGAATTAGATTTAATGAATATGAGGTGTTGCTTCCTCTTCAAGTAGTGTTTTGTGTGGTATTCCCCTCATGGGATTGTTGTGTTGATCTTCATGGCCTTAGGAGAATCTCATTTGGGTCTTGGTGTGAGGTTAAAGTCCTCATTTGTGAGGGCTCTAGATATATCATCATTGCCTGAGAATATTTGTGTACCACATGTCACGTGGGAAGTTGAATATACGTATGAGAACCTTGGCACTCATAAGATAACCTCACGACAGTTGTGAGCAACGCCTAGTAACTGTGAATAGTTGTGAGTAACAGATGAGTAACTGTGAACAGTTGTGAGTGAGAGATAAGTAACTGTGAACCAACTATGAATGAGGAACTGGTAACTATGAACCAGCTGTGAGGGACAAATAACAACAGCTGGAGACAGCAGTAACTGTCCCAGTAGCTTAATTGATACCTGTTAATTGTCGTCCACTTAACAAGTGGAAAGTGGATGTTCATAGTCAAAATGACGATAATTACTGAAGCATTCTAGTTAGAGCCAGAAAGAGTCGAACAGGAATGTTACATGATAGATTCACAGTCAGGGACCTGGAAGGGTCGGATATATTTGTTACATTGTGTTTTCCAGTTAGGGTCTGGAAGGCTCGTTCAGGGATATTACATTAGTCTCAAGTGTGTGGATTAGCCAGTCCCGGGTGTGAGGAAATATTGGTGATTAGGGGCAATTAAGGGTTTCTAATGACACGAGTAAATTAGAACTTTCTTCAATAATATGATCTCCAGAAGCAAGGCCCTAAGTATGCTACTAATTTAGATTCAATCGAAATGTATTTCTAACTATTTGTTTTATGTGTAATAAATTCTACCTGTCTATCTATTTTATGTGTTAAATATGTAATCTAAATTTCTATCTATTTGTTTTAACCCACGTCATTTAAGCTAGACAATTACTTAAACTATCAGTCGCCATGAAATTCCAAATATCAACTTATACAATTTTTGAAAATGTGTTCTAAGAGCCATTGCTAAAGTACCTATGAGAAGTATATGTGTCGCCTTACTCCTTTTCTGCAAAGTTGGCAGCTTAAAGTAGAAGTTTCCAAGTGATGTATCAGACCTGAAGTGCTCAGGGAGAGTTGAAATTCCGTTCATGTGTCTGTATCCTCCCAGCGGTAATGGCTGCCAACATTATCTTTAAAGACTCTACATTGATTCGCGTTTTTATTTTGCATGCTGCTGGCGTCTCAGGCTTTCATTCTGTTGGCAGCCTTGGCAGTGTGACGCTGGCTCCTCCTCCCTACCTTTCTCTCCCTCCCTCTCTCTTACCCTCCCTTCTCCTCCCTCTCTATTATGCTTGAATTGCTCCCTCTTTTCTCCTCTTCCTTCCCTTCCTCCTCTTCCTTCCCTTCCTCCTCTTCCTTCCCTTCCTCCTCTTCCTTCCCTTCCTCTGGTACTTGTGTTCTTGACACGACTGTGTACACACAGTCGTGTCTGTCACCGTTGTCTGTGTACACAGTCGTGTGTGTCACCTTTGTGTGTGTACACACAGTCGTGTCTGTCACCGTTGTCTGTGTGTACACAGTCGTGTGTGTCACCTTTGTGTGTGTGTACACAGTCGTGTGTGTCACCTTTGTGTGTGTGTACACAGTCGTGTCTATCACCGTTGTGTGTGTGTACACAGTCGTGTGTGTCACCGTTGTGTGTGTGTACACAGTCGTTGTGGTGGTTGTGGTGCTCAAGACTGCCAGCCAGAGAAAAAAATGAATGCCAAGGTGGTTTGGAACCTGACGTCTGTGTCTTGTTTAAGTGTTTAGAGACATCGCCAGAGGTCCCCATGTGTTGAGAGACATCGCCAGAGGTCCCCATGTGTTGAGGGGCATCGCCAGAGGTCCCAATGTGTTGAGAGGCATCGCCAGAGGACCCCATGTGTTTAGAGGCATCGCCAGAGGTCCCCCTGTGTTCAGAGGCATCGCCAGAGGTCCCTATGTGTTGAGAGGCATCGCCAGAGGTCCCCATGTGTTTAGAGGCATCGCCAGAGGTCCCCCTGTGTTCAGAGGCATCGCCAGAGGTCCCTATGTGTTGAGGGGCATCGCCAGAGGTCCCCATGTGTTGAGGGGCATCGCCAGAGGCCCCCATGTGTTGAGGGGCATCGCCAGAGGTCCCCATGTGTTGAGGGGCATCGCCAGAGGTCCCCATGTGTTGAGGGGCATCGCCAGAGGTCCCCATGTGTTGAGGGGCATCGCCAGAGGTCCCCATGTGTTGAGGGGCATCGCCAGAGGCCCCCATGTGTTGAGAGGCATCGCCAGAGGACCCCATGTGTTTAGAGGCATCGCCAGAGGTCCCCCTGTGTTCAGAGGCATCGCCAGAGGTCCCTATGTGTTGAGGGGCATCGCCAGAGGTCCCCCCTGTGTGGAGGGGCATCGCCAGAGGTCCCCCATGTGTTGAAAGGCATCGCCAGAGGTCCCCCATGTGTTGAGAGACATCGCCAGAGGTCCCCATGTGTTGAGAGGCATCGCCAGAGGTCCCCATGTGTTGAGGGGCATCGCCAGAGGTCCCCCATGTGTTGAGGGGCATCGCCAGAGGTCCCCATGTGTTGAGAGGCATCTCCAGAGGTCCCCCATGTGTTGAGGGGCATCGCCAGAGGTCCCCATGTGTTGAGGGGCATCGCCAGAGGTCCCCATGTGTTGAAAGGCATCGCCAGAGGTCCCCATGTGTTGAGAGGCATCGCCAGAGGTCCCCATGTGTTGAAAGGCATCGCCAGAGGTCCCCATGTGTTGAAAGGCATCGCCAGAGGTCCCCATGTGTTGAGAGGCATCGCCAGAGGTCCCCATGTGTTGAAAGGCATCGCCAGAGGTCCCTATGTGTTGAGAGGCATCGCCAGAGGTCCCCATGTGTTGAAAGGCATCGCCAGAGGTCCCCATGTGTTGAAAGGCATCGCCAGAGGTCCCCATGTGTTGAGAGGCATCGCCAGAGGTCCCCATGTGTTGAAAGGCATCGCCAGAGGTCCCTATGTGTTGAGGGGCATCGCCAGAGGTCCCCATGTGTTGAGAGGCATCGCCAGAGGTCCCCATGTGTTGAAAGGCATCGCCAGAGGTCCCCATGTGTTGAGAGGCATCGCCAGAGGTCCCCATGTGTTGAGAGGCATCGCCAGAGGTCCCCCATGTGTTGAGAGACATCGCCAGAGGTCCCCATGTGTTGAGAGGCATCGCCAGAGGTCCCCATGTGTTGAGGGGCATCGCCAGAGGTCCCCCATGTGTTGAGGGGCATCGCCAGAGGTCCCCATGTGTTGAGAGGCATCGCCAGAGGTCCCCCATGTGTTGAGGGGCATCGCCAGAGGTCCCCATGTGTTGAAAGGCATCGCCAGAGGTCCCCATGTGTTGAAAGGCATCGCCAGAGGTCCCCATGTGTTGAGAGGCATCGCCAGAGGTCCCCATGTGTTGAAAGGCATCGCCAGAGGTCCCTATGTGTTGAGAGGCATCGCCAGAGGTCCCCATGTGTTGAAAGGCATCGCCAGAGGTCCCCATGTGTTGAAAGGCATCGCCAGAGGTCCCCATGTGTTGAGAGGCATCGCCAGAGGTCCCCATGTGTTGAGAGGCATCGCCAGAGGTCCCCCATGTGTTGAGAGACATCGCCAGAGGTCCCCATGTGTTGAGAGGCATCGCCAGAGGTCCCCATGTGTTGAGAGACATCGCCAGAGGTCCCCATGTGTTGAGAGACATCGCCAGAGGTCCCCATGTGTTGAGAGACATCGCCAGAGGTCCCCATGTGTTGAGAGACATCGCCAGAGGTCCCCATGTGTTGAGAGACATCGCCAGAGGTCCCCCATGTGTTGAGAGACATCGCCAGAGGTCCCCATGTGTTGAGAGACATCGCCAGAGGTCCCCATGTGTTGAGAGACATCGCCAGAGGTCCCCATGTGTTGAGAGACATCGCCAGAGGTCCCCATGTGTTGAGAGACATCGCCAGAGGTCCCCCATGTGTTGAGAGACATCGCCAGAGGTCCCCATGTGTTGAGGGGCATCGCCAGAGGTCCCCCATGTGTTGAGGGGCATCGCCAGAGGTCCCCATGTGTTGAGACACAGGGGAATGTGGAATCCCCTGGGAGTGAGGAAGTAACAATAGCTCTTAAACACGTCTTGGAATACGTCTTAAATACGTCTTGAAAGATAGTGAAGCATTGTTGAATGCTTGCAGTATCTGTTATCGATGTTGGTACGTTATCCTACAAAGGTTATAGGATCTGTTCTATAGGATCTGTTCTATAGGATCTGTCCAATAGGATCTGTCCTATAGGATTTGTTAGATCCTATTTCTTAAGGTCTGTTAATTCCTATCCTAACCTAACCTTGCCTTACCTAATCTAACATTGCTTAAACTAACCTAGCCTAATCCAACCCTACCTAACATAACATGACCTAACATAACCGAGCCTAAATTAACCTAACCTAACCTAGCCAAATCTAATCTAACCTAACCTAACCTAATTTAAGATAAACTAACCTACCTTAAATTAACCTACTTTAAACTAACCTAACCTACCTTAAATTAACTTAACCAAACCTAATCTAACGTAACCTGACCTAGCCTAACCTAACTTAAGCTAAACTAATCTACCTTAAATTAACCTAATCTAACCTTGAGCAACCAAACTAAACCAAACCTAAGCTAAGCTAAGCTAAACTAACCTTCGTCAAATTAACCAAACCTAACCTAAAGTAACCTAGCTTAACCTAAGCTGAACAAACCTGCCTAAACCAAACCTAACCTAACCTAACCTAACCTAACTTAATCTAACCTAACTTAATCTAAACTTCTCTTGGGATCAAAACCTCTCACCGGGATACTTAATAAGAGGTTTCTCAGGCGGACGGTATCAAGTGAGAGATGATATGTGTCACAGCATCCCAGATGCTGATTCACATCTTATAAGAGATGCATCTCCTTCAAGAAGCATCT
>NC_091198.1:21696089-21726089 GCF_040958095.1 Procambarus clarkii
TCAATACAATACAATGCAATACAATACAATACAATACAATACAATACAATTTTATTTAGGTAAGGTACATACATACAATAAATATTTACAAGGATTGTTTAACTTATAGGTAGAGCTAGTACATACAATGCCTAAAGCCACTATTACGCAAAGCGTTTCGGGCATGTATTCATTGTATTAGTTCGTATACAATGCATTATATACAAGTCAATAAGGCCTTATATAATGATTTTCCCCTGATGGTATACAGCCAAGTCCTATGGCTTTATATATTTATAAACTGCTGCTTTCAAACTGTTTAATAAATGTAACCAAAGGCGTCAAAGATGGAGGAAAGATGTACAGGTTCGTAAGTACTTGCGTAACTGCTTTGTGAATCTGGCCCCAGGGTCGTAAGTGCTTGCGTAACTGCTTTGTGAATCTGGCCCCAGGTTCGAAAGTGCTTGCGTAACTGCTTTGTGAATCTGGCCCCAGGGTCGTAAGTGCTTGCGTAACTGCATCGTGAATCTGGCCCCAGGGTCGTAAGTGCTTGCGTAACTGCTTCGTGAATCTGGCCCCAGGGTCGTAAGTGCTTGCGTAACTGCTTCGTGAATCTGGCCCAAGAGACCAAACAATTCCTACACACAGACAGACAGACAGACGTCTCAGATTCCCTGACCAGCAAACCCAAAATAATTGGCATAAAACGATATTTTAAAAAATAGACATTATGAAAGCACACTTTATATAGCGATTTGAGATCAAACACCCTCATTCTGACGTTAGACAAGCAGGTAATATGCCTCGGACCCAATTAAAAGCAGTCTTAATGATGCATGACATCATAGCTCTCCTCCCATTGGCTATACCAGGTCATGTGACCTATAAGCCATCGTTAATAGATATGACGTCAGGGGTTGTACCAGGCGCCATCTTGTCTGCTCAAAAAAATACAGTCAAATACAGGTATAAGTCGTGTAGTAATCTCCAGTTATTAATACAAGGTTTCCAGGATTCCTTCCTGCGGTTGTGTGGGATTAATATCGCTCCGAGGCAGTGATAAGTATCGCAAGGATCCGCCTCTTTAGAATCCAGTATCTGATGAGAAAATATTCAGGTTATATAATGGGATCGAACCTGCGTCTCTGGACTCACCCAGACACACATGCAATTTAACTCGAAATTTTCGTTCCTTTTGTTAATTTTTTTGTTAGTTATGTATTGTCTTAAATTTATTTACTGTGTGTCTCTGTTAGTTTTTGTCCCGGTTCATCGCAAAAGTTTCACTACTCGCCGACTGAACACACACACACACACACACACACACACACACACACACACACACACACACACACACACACACACACACACTTCTTTGTCTTTCTCTGTTTCATGATAATCTCCAGCGATGGTCTTTTGTTCTGCTTCTTTTTACGTGGAACTGTGTTTTGTATAGTTTGTGTGTTTGTTAGCTTTTGGTGTGTGTTGAAATGATATGTGGTCTGGTATGTGTCTCCTTTGTTGTGTGTGTGTGTGTGTGTGTGTGTGTGTGTGTGTGTGTGTGTGTGTGTGTGTGTGTGTGTGTGTGTGCGTGTGTGTGTACTCACCTATTTGTACTCACCTATTTGTGCTTGCGGGGGTTGAGCTTTGGCTCTTTGGTCCCGCCTCTCAACTGTCAATCAACTGGTGTACAGATTCCTGAGCCTACTGGGCTCTATCATATCAACACTTGAAACTGTGTATGGAGTCAGCCTCCACCACATCACTGCCTAATGCATTCCATCCGTTAACTACTCTGACACTGAAAAAGTTCCTTCTAACGTCTCTGTGGCTCATGTGAGTACTCAGTTTCCACCTGTGTCCCCTTGTTCGCGTCCCACCAGTGTTGAATAGTTTATCCTTGTTTACCCGGTCGATTCCTCTGAGGATTTTGTAGGTAATATGTGTGTGTGTGTGTGTGTGTGTGTGTGTGTGTGTGTGTGTGTGTGTGTGTGTGTGTGTGTGTGTGTGTGTGTGTGTATGTGTGTGTGTGTACTCACCTATTTGTGTCTGAAGGATCGAGCATTGACTCTTGGATCCCGCCTTTCGAGCATTGGTTGTTTACAGCAATGACTATGATCCATATGAATAGTATTTGCTTCCACAACCTGTTCCTTAAGTGCATTCCATTTTCCCACTACTCTCACGCTAAAAGAAAACTTCCTAACATCTCTGTGACTCATCTGAGTTTCAAGCTTCCATCCATGTCCCCTCGTTCTGTTACTATTCCATGTGAACATTTCGTCTATGTCCACTCTGTCAATCCCTCTGAGTATTTTATACGTTCCTATCATGTCCCCCCTCTCCCTTCTTCTTTCTAGTGTCGTAAGGCACAGTTCCCTCGGGCGCTCCTCATACCCCATCCCTCGTAACTCTGGGACGAGTCTCGCTGCAAACCTCTGAACCTTTTCCAATTTCCTTATATGCTTCTTCAGATGGGGACTCCATGATGAGGCGGCATACTCTAAGACTGGCCTCACGTAGGCAGTGTAAAGCGCCCTAAATGCCTCCTTACTTAGGTTTCTGAATGATGTTCTAACTTTTGCCAGTGTAGAGTACGCTGCTGTCGTTATCCTATTTATATGTGCCTCAGGAGTTAGATTAGGTGTTACGTCCACACCCAGGTCTCTTTCTCGCGTCGTTACAGGTAGACTGTTCCCCTTCATTGTGTACTGTCCCTTTGGTCTCCTATCTCCTAGTCCCATTTCCATAACTTTACATTTGCTCGTGTTGAACTCCAGCAGCCACATCACCTCCACCACATCACTGCCTAATGCATTCCATTTGGTAACCACTCTGACACTAAAAAAGTTCTTTCTAATATCTCTGTGGCTCATTTGGGCACTCCACCTCTGTCTCCTTGTTTGTGTTTCACCTGTGTTAAATAATATATATTTTTCTACCCTCTCATTTCCAATTGAGAAACTTGTATGTGGTGATAATGTCTCCTCTAACTCTTCTCTTAACTCTTCTCTGTTCCAGCGACGTGAGGTTTAGTCCCCGTAATCTTTCCTCGTAGCTCATGCCTCTCAGCTTGGGTACTAGTCTAGTGGCGTACCCTTGAACCTTCACCAATTTAATCTTATGCTTGACAAGATACGGATCCCACGCTGGAGCTGCATACTTCAGGATTGGTCTGACATATGTGTATACAAGGTTCTAAATAATTACTTACACTACTTTTTAAAAGCAGTTCTTTTGTTGGCCAACCTGGCATATGCCGCTGATGATATTCTCTAGATGTGGGTCTCTGGGGACAGGTTCGGTGTGATACCAACTCCCAGATTCTTGTCTCTACTTGAACTGTGAATGTCGTTTAATAAACCAAATGACACTGTGGATGTCGTTTAATAAACCAGATGACACTGTGGATGTCGTTTAATAAACCCAATGACACTGTGAATGTCGTTTAATAAACCAAATGACACTGTGAATGTCGTTTAATAAACCAGATGACACTGTGAATGTCGTTTAATAAACCAGATGACACTGTGAATGTCGTTTAATAAACCAAATGACACTGTGGATGTCGTTTAATAAACCAGATGACACTGTGGATGTCGTTTAATAAACCCAATGACACTGTGAATGTCGTTTAATAAACCAAATGACACTGTGAATGTCGTTTAATAAACCAGATGACACTGTGAATGTCGTTTAATAAACCAGATGACACTGTGAATGTCGTTTAATAAACCAAATGACACTGTGAATGTCGTTTAATAAACCAAATGACACTGTGAATGTCGTTTAATAAACCAGATGACACTGTGAATGTCGTTTAATAAACCAAATGACACTGTGAATGTCGTTTAATAAACCAAATGACACTGTGAATGTCGTTTAATAAACCAGATGACACTGTGAATGTCGTTTAATAAACCAAATGACACTGTGAATGTCGTTTAATAAACCAAATGACACTGTGAATGTCGTTTAATAAACCAGATGACACTGTGAATGTCGTTTAATAAACCAAATGACACTGTGAATGTCGTTTAATAAACCAGATGGCACTGTGAATGGGTTACATATGGTCCGTATATGTGTAGTGTGCACAACCGTAGAGATACCGTTGATAAGGAACCAGGACGCTGATATGCGTTTAGGCCTAATTTTAGGCCACGGTGTTCAAGGTACGGCGTGTGCGTGTGTGTGATAATTTAAGCCTATCCTCTACATAGTACAAATAGCAACTATGTAACACTCCGTAACAAATGCAGTTGTTTGGCCTTACAACAAACGTACGAACCCAACCAACCCACTTAACCTATTGATGCTAGTGCGTTAAAAGCGTCAGTATTACGGGGCATATAATTGATATATTACGTCGCTTTTTCTATATATTATAGTAACTGATATATTACTATGTATAATATGTATTACTATGTATGTATATTACTATGATAGCACACGTTGTTGCTATGTGTGCTATCTTGCTGGTTGACGGCTATAAGTTATCTACTGCAGAAGTGTATTACATTGTACTACATTTCACTACAGTGTACTACAGTTCACTACAGTGCACTGCAGTGTACTACAATGCACTACAGTGCACTACAGTTCACTACAGTTCACTACAGTGCACTGGAGTGCACTACAGTGTACTACAATGTACTACAGTTCACTACAGTGCACTACAGTGTACTACAGTGCACTACAGTGCACTACAGTGTACTACAGTTCACTACAGTGCACTACAGTGCACTACAGTACTTTTGTGAACGACCTGGTCCTAGTATGAACAACAGTTCTAATACAAATATTTAGGCCTACCATAGGCAACAGAGGACAACCAGAGGCCATTAGCTCACATTGTTCCAATTCTCCTCGATTAAATTATTACTAAAATTCATGAAAAATATGTTTTTGGTATACCAGTAACATATTTTTAAGCACTTTAAATTCTCCCAAAAAAAATCGTTGATTTGCTACTTTCCTTTTCATCGAATGCCTTGAACAGCTCCTTATCGTTTTCTGTTTGACTTCCACCTTACTAAACACATTTATTCTCCCATTGTTCTTCCTCTAATTATAATTCTCTATATCCCTGTTAGTTCCGAATAAATCTCCAACAGGCCAATCCTAGTGTTTTTTAACATTAATGAAACAGTGCATTGACAAATCCCAATAACATTGACATTGTGCATTGACATTGACAAGTTTGCAGTTGGGCACGTTTTCAAAGATTTAAAATTGCAGAAATGTTGCCAAAGAGCAAGTTAGCTCTGATGCATGGTATGTAGACTCTGTTAAACTTGCTTAATTCTCTATCTCAGCGCGTTGGAAAAACACCTTTTTTATTTGGGTGGTATTTGGGGTCGTATTTTGGGGTCGTATTTGGGTCGTATTTGGGATCGTATTGATGTCGTATTTGGGATCGTATTGATGTCGTATTTGGAGTCGTATTGTTGTCGTATTTGAGGTTGTAATTGGAGTCGTATTTGGGGACGTATTTGGGTCGTATTTGGGGTTGTATTGTGGTCGTATTTGGGTCGCATTTGGGTCGTATTTGAGTCATATTTAGGTCGTATTTAGGGATCGTATTTGGGGTCGTATAGTGGTTGTATTTGAGTCATATTTGGGTCGTATTTAGGGATCGTATTTGGGGTCGTATAGTGGTCGTATTTGAGTCATATTTGGGTGGTATTTAGGGTCGTATTGGGATTGAATTTGGGTCGTATTATCAGTAGGGGTCAGAGGGGAAGATATGACATAAGAGAGTGACCTTCAACAAGTGCTCCCCGCTGTCAGGCCGTGACAGCGTGAGGACTATCACAATCTATAGTTTATGAGGGTACGAGCTGCCCTCATTACTCCCTCACGACCTTCACGGGGGCTGTGTGAGGTCCTCCTCATCCTCCTCTCCTGCTCTCTGCTCTCTTCCACTCTTGGTCTCTATAGCCTCTCATATTTTTATGTGCACCTCTGTGTTCTTGACACAAACTTTTTATGCGTCTCACTGTATTCTATGCACCGCTGTATTCTATGCACCGCTGTATTCTATGCACCGCTGTATTCTATGCACCGCTGTATTCTATGCACCACTGTATTCTATGCACCACTGTATTCTATGCACCGCTGTATTCTATGCACCGCTGTATTCTATGCACCTCTGTATTCTACACACCGCTGTATTCTACGTACCGCTGTATTCTATGCACCGCTGTATTCTATGCACCGCTGTATTCTATGCACCGCTGTATTCTATGCACCGCTGTATTCTATGCACCACTGTATTCTATGCACCACTGTATTCTATGCACCGCTGTATTCTATGCACCGCTGTATTCTATGCACCACTGTATTCTATGCACCGCTGTATTCTATGCACCGCTGTATTCTATGCACCGCTGTATTCTATGCACCGCTGTATTCTATGCACCACTGTATTCTATGCACCGCTGTATTCTATGCACCGCTGTATTCTATGCACCGCTGTATTCTATGCACCGCTGTATTCTATGCACCGCTGTATTCTATGCACCACTGTATTCTATGCACCACTGTATTCTATGCACCGCTGTATTCTATGCACCGCTGCATTCTATGCACCGCTGTATTCTATGCACCGCTGTATTCTATGCACCGCTGTATTCTATGCACCACTGTATTCTATGCACCGCTGTATTCTATGCACCGCTGTATTCTATGCACCGCTGTATTCTATGCACCGCTGTATTCTATGCACCGCTGTATTCTATGCACCGCTGTATTCTATGCACCACTGTATTCTATGCACCGCTGTATTCTATGCACCGCTGTATTCTATGCACCACTGTATTCTATGCACCGCTGTATTCTATGCACCGCTGTATTCTATGCACCACTGTATTCTATGCACCGCTGTATTCTATGCACCGCTGTATTCTATGCACCGCTGTACTCTATGCACCGCTGTATTCTATGCACCGCTGTATTCTACGCACCACTGTATTCTATGCACCGCTGTATTCTATGCACCACTGTATTCTATGCACCGCTGTATTCTATGCACCGCTGTATTCTATGCACCGCTGTATTCTATGCACCACTGTATTCTATGTGTTACGGCCCTACTGGGACGCAACCGGGTTCTTCTCTGATGGTAGTAGAGTTTGGGAATCCGGCCCCAAGTTAGTATAGGCTTTCAAGGGGTGAGCCCCGTAACGCAAGTTAAAACAATAGGGGAGGTACACACAGATTGACGGTTGAGAGGCGGGACCAAAGAGCCAGAGCTCAACCCCCGCAAGCACAATTAGGCGAGTACAATTAGGTGAGTACAAATACTCCTGTTTTCTAATATATGTATATTCTTATATATATTCCTTTATACCCTTTATATATATATAGATATATATTCCCACCACCATATGTAAAAAGACACAGGAATTATTACTGTACAATTATATACAGTTTCGTCTTCCTCCGAAGACACTTGATACTCGGCGAGACTCACTCTGGGTAGCCCTGGTTCCTTCTTCCGTGGCCCACTATGAATCCACGATGACTACTACGAATCTACCCTGGCCACAGGCCAGCCAAATCACAGTCCCACTGGGTGCTTCGTCGTGATGGCCTTCAACCACAATCCAGCCTGTAGCTGGCAGGTACCGATCAGCCTCGCTGTTTAGGCCACTCCACGACTGATACTAGGGTTGCGAGCCCTAGGCAGGAGCCTCGAGTGACTCGCTGGTCACTCTCCTCATTCAGCACCACAGTGGGTAGTCTCTTCCACCAGCCAGCCCCGGATAAGGCGATTCCCGACACTGCCACTCCTCAGGCAGGCTATTATACTCTCAACAGAGTTCGTCCGGGGGTGGCTCACAGCTTCTTCAAAGCAGACTGGTGAAGAGACCTTGGCTGCCTTGGGTAGACTGATCCAACGTCCAACACAGCAGTCCCAGGTCGACTCTGCAAGCAGACACGTCATCAGTACTGGCACCACTAGGAAACATCACTTACTAGCTTAGACACAAACGTCCACCTCTTCACTCCATAGATGGCGCTCACTGTCTAAGCGCCACCTCACCAGAGGTCAGCAGCGGCTACGTCACGAGCTGACTAGGACAGGCATCCAGCACGTATTGCCGGCACCTCTCGTCATCACTAGATGGCGTTGTCCATGTTGTGGGGTTTTCGGGAGTGGACTCACAGATGGCGTTGTCGTCACTGCTCCATGCTCCGACGATGGACTCGGGTCCGTAACACTATGCACCACTGTATTCTATGCACAACTGTATTCTATGCACCACTGTCTAACACCACTATAAAATATATACTAAACTAATAATGTAACCCTAATACTTATCCTGAGTAACACTTCCTATCGGTTGCACTTGGTAACACTGTTATTGAACACTGTAATATGAGCTGACATATGATGTTTACACCGGAACCAAAGGTACACTGCCAACAAGGAAATGCTACACAGGATTAACTACGCTGCCACCATCTGCCTTGACCATTGAGACTATATCAAGCAACGAGGCAAGAAACATCGCTTGACTTGGAGAGTACTTTCTATAACTGTCTTTAATTATGGGACGGTTGTCAGCCACTATATCCAAAAGGCTAAGAGGATTCAACAATTGACACAGATGGAAAGTTTAACATGCATTTATTGAGAACAAATTATGCTATTCACCGCTATAAATCCTACTCTAACACTGGCCAATAGTTAAGAAATTTAGACATGGAACAAAACCTCAGAGATCACACATTACCTTAAGACCTCTGTCTCTCCCTCCGGTGGATTCACTCTGTCCCTCCCTGGCTGTGTGATGTTCTCACAGACCCACTCTGGACCCTGGTGTCCGGCACTCTGTCTCTAAGTCTCTACAGGACCAATATATACACCCCAAAAGGGGAGGAGGGGGAGATTTGCTGTTGCTACCTACACCAAGAATGTAAGAGGTCGGGCCACACGTGCACAAACACTCAAGAATTTTCCCATTAAGCTTGTGTGACATTCACCATACACTCTTCAAGAGAGGAATTATTAATTACGTGTGTGACTGACCTTTGACCTGGCTAAAATGGGGGGGGAGATCCATGGATGTTTACACATAAGAATCTGGGGTCTAATTCCATTGCAATGTTTGACAAGAGTATCATGAAATATTACATACTTGAAACTATGCTGACTAAGACTAACCCAGGAATTTTTAATCAACAAACAAGATAATTCAGAGGTCATCTGGGCTGACCTCTTGGAGAAGGCTTCCCTGACTCTAGGGGGAAGAGGGGTCATGGGTGTTACAACTGTATTCTACGCACCACTGTATTCTACGCACCGTTATATTCTATGCACCACTGTATTTTACACACCACTGTATTCAACGCACCACTGTATTCTACGCACCACTGTATTCTATGCACCATTGTATTCTACGCACCGCTGTAGTATTCCTCATGCTTGCGTTCATTTCCAACCACTTGGGCTGAACGGTAGAGCGACGGTCTCACTTCATGCAGGTCGGCGTTCAATCCCCGACCGTCCACAAGTGGTTGGGGCACCATTCCTTCCACTTCCGTCCCATCCCAAATCCTTATCCTGACCCCCTTCCCAGTGCTATATAGTCGTAATGGCTTAGCACTTTCGGCGACAGTGAAAGAACAGAAGAAATATTATAACCACTGTAATTAACAGAAATTTAATTTTATTTCTACAAAATCGAGTTTGTGTCGACTTAAAGAAATTCGAGAAAGATGTTTCAATCTTGAAGGAGGAGAGTCCACGGAAAACTCAGGTGACAAGACCGCATTTAAATTACCCAATTTCAAGTCGCCTTGATCTTTAAATGGTCTGTTTACTTCTGAAATTGCTCCGAAGATCTGAGACGACTGTATTCACAGCCAGCGATCTTAAGGGTACTTTATCTCCGGCCATTTCCGGGATGCTGAGGAAGATGCGTCAGTCTGACTTACCTCATCTCCCTCATACTCACCACTCACCTCATCTCCCTCATACTCACCACTCACCTCATCTCCCTCATACTCACCACTCACCTCAGCTCCCTCATACTCACCACTCACCTCATATCCCTCATACTCACCACTCACCTCATCCCCCTCATACTCACTACTCACCTCATCCCCCTCATACTCACCACTCTCCTCATCTCCCTCATACTCACCACTCACCTCATCCCCCTCATACCACTCACCTCATCTCCCTCATACTCACCACTCTCCTCATCTCCCTCATACTCACCACTCACCTCATCCCCCTCATACTCACCACTCACCTCATATCCCTCATACTCACCACTCACCTCATATCCCTCATACTCACCACTCACCTCATATCCCTCATACTCACCACTCACCTCATCCCCCTCATACTCACCACTCTCCTCATCTCCCTCATACTCACCACTCACCTCATCCCCCTCATACCACTCACCTCATCTCCCTCATACTCACCACTCTCCTCATCTCCCTCATACTCACCACTCACCTCAGCTCCCTCATACTCACCACTCTCCTCATCTCCCTCATACTCACCACTCACCTCATCCCCCTCATACCACTCACCTCATCTCCCTCATACTCACCACTCTCCTCATCTCCCTCATACTCACCACTCACCTCATCCCCCTCATACTCACCACTCTCCTCATCTCCCTCATACTCACCACTCTCCTCATCTCCCTCATACTCACCACTCACCTCATCCCCCTCATACCACTCACCTCATCTCCCTCATACTCACCACTCTCCTCATCTCCCTCATACTCACCACTCACCTCATCCCCCTCATACTCACCACTCACCTCATATCCCTCATACTCACCACTCTCCTCATCTCCCTCATACTCACCACTCTCCTCATCTCCCTCATACTCACCACTCTCCTCATCTCCCTCATACTCACCACTCACCTCATATCCCTCATACTCACCACTCACCTCATCCCCCTCATACTCACCACTCACCTCATATCCCTCATACTCACCACTCACCTCATCTCCCTCATACTCACCACTCTCCTCATCTCCCTCATACTCGCCACTCACCTCAGCGATATGTGTTGTGGTGACGGAACTATGCTCGAGTAGCGTTCAATCGACGTCAGCGACGTTGATGACGTAACGTTGAAGTAACGTTGGGCCACTAGGATCTTGATTTGTTTATTTCGTCTAATTTGAAGATTACGTCATCGTCTAATTTGAGGACTGAAACAACGTCTAATTTAAGGACTAAATCAACGTCTAATTTGAGGACTAAATCAACGTCTATTTTGAAAACTGAATCAACGTCTAATTTGAAGACTGAATCAACGTCTAATTTGATGACTGAATCAACGTCTAATTTGAGGACTAAATCAGCGTCTAATTTGAGGACTGAATCAACGTCTAATTTGATAATTGAATCAACGTCTAATTTAAAGACTGAATCAACGTCTTATTTTGAAGTCTTTTAGGGCTTGTTACAGTGAAGATGGTGCTCATATTCACTGCCACACACGACAGTGAGGATGCTGCTCATATTCACCGCCACACATGACAGTGAGGATCTTACATAAGACAACAGATCTAAATTGCCGATTTAAAAACATGTATTTCATAAGAATACAGCCTACTGTCTCGTTTTCTATGAGCGGAGACCTTCAATAAATCCTAATTATCCACACAAGTAGATATATCCATGGGGAGTAGATATATCTAAGATTTAACGCGTGTCTGTACTCACTTGGGCCCGCCTGTTAACAGGGGGTCTCCCTATCCACCTGGGGCCAGATTCACGAAAGCACTTACGCAAGCACTTACGAATCTGTACATCTTTCCTCAATCTTTGGCGGCTTTGTTTACAATTATTAAACAGTTAATGAGCTCCGAAGCACCAGGAGGCTGTTTATAACAATAACAACAGTTGATTGGGAAGTTTTCAGGCTTGTAAACTGTTTAATAAATGTAACCAAAGCCTTCAAAGATTGAGGAAAGATGTACACGTTCGTAACTGCTTGCGTAACTGCTTTCGTGAATCTAGCCCCTGGGATCTGTTGTGTTTACATTAGGGATCCCTTTGTAAGGAGTTAAAATATAATCCCTGGTATCAGAATGCAATAGTTCCCCCGCGATGTTTATTCTTGGGGGAACTTTTTCTTTGTGGGAGTTTGGTCTATTGGCCCACCAGGTATGCAGTAGGGTGTGTTGATGTGCTTGAAAATCTTGTATTTTGTGTTGCGGTCACGTCTTTCTCGATTGTGTTGCGGTTGAGCCGTGTACTCGCGTTTCTAAGCCTCTCGAAGGTGTGTATTCACCTAGTTGTGGTTGCGTGGGTTGAGCTTTGGCTCTTTGGTCCCGCCTCTCAACCGTCAATCAACAGGTGTACAGGTTCCTGAGCCTACTGGGCTCTATCATATCTACATTTGAAACTGTGTATGGAGTCAGCCTCCACCACATCACTGCCTAGTGCATTCCATTTATTAACTACTCTGACACTGAAAAAGTTCTTTCTAGCGTCTCTGTGGCTCATCTGGGTACTAAGTTTCCACCTGTGTCCCCTTGTTCGTGTTCCACCCGTGCTGAAGAGTTTGTCTTTGTCCACCCTGTCAATTCCCCGGAGAATTTTGTAGGTGGTTATCATGTCTCCCCTTACTCTTCTGTTTTCCAGGGATGTGAGGTTCGGCTCCTTTAGTCATTCCTCGTAGCTCATACCTCTCAGTTCCGGGACCAGTCTGGTGGCATACCTCTGAATCTTCTGTGCTTGTGTGTCTGTCTCTCTGTCTCTCTGTCTCTCTGTCTCTCTCTCTCTCTCTCTCTCTCTCTCTCTCTCTCTCTCTCTCTCTCTCTCTCTCCCTCTCTCTCTCTCCCTGTCCCTCTGGTGTAGCAGTAGGGTCCTCAGGGTGTCCTCGCCCCTCAGGTCATCTACGAAGATCCTACTGAAGAAGATTAATGAGGTCTCATCACCATAAATTACCAGCAAGTCCTGGAAATTGCATCACAAATCACCAGAGAAGTTGGAAGGTTTTGAAGCCGTGAGTCACTCCCTCTCATTGAGTGAGGTTCAGAGGGGAGAGACGCCTCCAGAACCTGTCATCTTCCCCTCCCTTCGTCCCCTCACACCTCTGAGAAGACTGGAGGGCCAGGTGTTGTTACTTGAGGGGGGTGGAGACGTTGGAGAGGGGGGTCCTTGGAGACGTAGGAGAGGGACCTTGGAGACATTGGAGAGGGACCTTGGAGACGTTGGAGAGGGACCTTGGAGACGTAGGAGAGGGACCTTGAAGACGTTGGAGAGGGACCTTGGAGACGTAGGAGAGGGACCTTGAAGACGTTGGAGAGGGACCATGGAGACGTAGGAGAGGGACCTGGGAGATGTTGGAGAGGGATCTTGGAGACGTTGGAGAGGGACCTTGGAGACAGGAGAGGGACCTTGGAGACAGGAGAGTGACCTTGGAGACATTGAAGAGGGACCTTGGAGACGTAAAACAATGCTGAGAGCGTCGTGGAGAGAGAGCGGAGGGAAGCTGTAAGGATGGCAGGTCCTATAATTCAATTTAGACACGCAGGAAATTAACGTAAAAAAGTCTGTTTTGCTGTTGGCACTTAGTTGAGTGAGGCAGCGAACATTTGTGTGTCAATATTGTCCCTCACACACCGCTAGTTGCTAGCTGGTTTGTTGGGAATTAGTATAGTAAGGCAGGTCCTCATATAGTGAGGAAGGTTCTCGTATAGTGAGGCAGATTCTCATGTAGTGAGGCATCCCACACCCTCCCACATCCCTACACACCCTCTCACACACCCACACACACATCCCTCCCACAAACACACCCATCCACACCCTCCCACAGCCCCCCCCCCCACACCTTGCAGTCTTGGGAGGAAACGAATACAAATTGGGTGTCTGGTGGTAATGCATTTTTAGGATAAAACTGTGACGATGTTGTCCACCTGAGCAGTGTGTATTGGTGATGGGGAGGGTGGTGATGGGGAGGGTGGTGATGGGGAGGGTGGTGATGGGGAGGGTGGTGATGGGGAGGGTGGTAATGGGGAGGGTGGTGATGGGGAGGGTGGTGATGGGGAGGGTGGTGATGGGGAGGGTGGTAATGGGAAGGGTGGTGATGGGGAGGGTGGTGATGGGGAGGGTGGTGATGGGGAGGGTGGTGATGGGGAGGGTGGTGATGGGATGGTGGTGATGGGTAGGGTGGTGATGGGGAGGGTGGTGATGGGGAGGGTGGTGATGGGGAGGGTGGTGATGGGGAGGGTGGTAATGGGGAGGGGAGGGTGGTGATGGGGAGGGTGGTGATGGGGAGGGTGGTAATGGGGAGGGTGGTGATGGGGAGGGTGGTGATGGGGAGGGTGGTGATGGGTAGGGTGGTGATGGGGAGGGTGGTAATGGGGAGGGTGGTAATGGGGAGGGTGGTGATGGGGAGGGTGGTGATGGGGAGGGTGGTGATGGGGAGGGGCGGGTGGGAATGGGGGAAAACCGAGATAGCAGGTAGGAAGGGAAGGGGACTATCAGGGGTTAAAGCGCCAAGCCATTACGACTATATAGCCCTGGGAAGGGGTCAGGATAAGGATTTGGAATGGGACGGGGGGGAAGGGAAGGAACAGGAGAGTAAGAGGATGGATAAAGTGATGTGAAGGGGGAAGTACACAGAACATCAAGGCGCATGTTAAGGATGTGGAAACAATATGATGTTTGATATGGGGATGGACCTATGACTATGATAAAGGAGACCTGGTCGAGGACCGGGCCGCGGGAACGCTAAGCCCCGAAATCATCTCTAGATAAGATGATGCTCTCTCTAATGAGCTATGTAACTGGGGAGCTGCCAAAGTCATGGTCCAACAGTCTTGTTAGTCCCACTAGTAAGCCTAACCAGCCGAGTGCTTTTCGCCCAATCTCCCTCACTAGTTGTCTCTGTAAGTGTCTTGAGAGGATGGTTCTCAACCGTCTCCAGCAGGTCGGCGTTCAATCCCTGACCGTCCAAGTGGTTGGGCACGATTCCTTTCCTTCCCCCCCCCCCTTTCCCATCCCAAATCCTTATCCTGACTCCTTCCCAGGGCTATATAGTCGAAATGGCTTGGCTCTTTACCCCTGATTTCTATATTCTCAACCGCCTCCTTTACAGAATTAGTAACATGTTGTCTCCCCAGATATATGGCTTTACGCATGGAAAGAGTGTACATCACTGTATTAGCACTTTCCTCACCCTGCATACTGATAGGCCATATACCACTTTCCCTAGATCTTAAGTCAGCCTTTGACATTACTAACCCACACGTCATTCTGAGCGAACTTGCTAAGATGAACGTTGGAGGATGGCTTCTACGGTGGATAAGAGGCTATCTATCCAACAGGAAGTCATCTGTACTGTTCCAAGGGCATAGGAGTGTAACGAGAGATTTTGAACTTGGTACTCCACAAGGAGGTGTCCTCAGTCCTACTCTGTTCAATGTGTTAATCAATGGACTTTTAAACTCAGTAACTAGGCGGCCCAGCGAACACATCATTAGCTATGCGGATGATATACTGATCCACACTAATGGGTATACCAACACCCAAAATGTTCTGAACTCTGTATTGTACACATGTCAGGAACTAGGCTTGGTCATCTCAGGAGAGGAAACAAAGATCCTGAACAGACACCCACCTAGACGGCGTGGGGCCGTTCGCAAAATGCAGTTGGATGATGGCTCTCTGCTCGACTATGTAACCAGATACAAATACCTTGGTCTTGAAGTTCCACTGTACCGCAGTGTTGTAGCCAGACTGGGTCGTCAATGTAGAGAGAGGCTCCGTGCTCTCAAGGCTGTGGCAGGCTACCATCCAAGCTATGGTGCAAATGTGAGAATTGGCAAAATGATGTATCTCTTATATATAAGGTCACTGATTGATTATGCTGCACCCATGCTTGCTCCAGTGCCTGAGAGAATGTTCGGAGGGCTGGAAAAGATGCAAAACGAAGCTATGAGGATAATCCTCGGATGCCTCCGTACAACTAAATTACTAAACATGAGGAAGGAACTGAATAGTTCATGTGTAAGTGATCGTATCACTGAAATTAATGCTTTAATTGGTATCAAGATGCTTAGGCTAACCCACCCTAACCCCTGCACTGAAGCCCTCCAAGCCTTCTTCCTTGAAGGTCAGCATCACTCCAAATGGATTACCGAAACTGCCAATGTGCTCAGAATGTATAACTATCATCACCTCTACCAAGAGAGACAACAGCGACACTTTCCTGCCCCATGAGAGATCACTCCTTTCCAAATTACTGTCCCCCCCCCCCCTTTCCCACCCAAGAAGCTGATTAAAGAACAAGCCTTGCTTCGACAAGAAGCAAAGTACAATGCCTTAAGCCAAATTGATGCTTTAGTCAGAGAGCGCTCCCTTTCCCAGATTATTTACACTGATGGATCCTTGCATCAGTCCCATGGTGCAGCTGGAAGTGCAGTTGTTGTGACAGGGAGAGATGGTTCCTTCTCCCATGAGTGTGGAGCGCGTCTCAGTAACTGGGCCTCCACTCTTCAAACAGAATTGGTTGCCATAATCCTTGCACTCGAGCGCGTATATGAATCCAAAGTTGACACGCTAATTGTAAGTGACTCCTTGTCATCCTTGACTGCCCTCAGCTTCCCAAGGCGTAACTGTGACGTGCTTATCCCTGAAGCTAGACACAGATATAATGAAATAATCAATGATGGAGTCAGAGTCTCTCTCCTGTGGATTCCTTCCCATATTGGTCTCCGAATGCATGATAGAACCGATGAGTTGGCCAAGACTTTCGCTCATAAAGAGGGGTATGGATTACCATCTTGGACTGCCTTTGAGCAGCCTTAGGGCAGTAATATTCCGGGAACATCAACTAAATTTCGGAGACTTGAGGCAAAGTGAAATTCACACCAGTTACTCCATCTATCATCATTCAATTATGCAGGAAGAACCGCACGTCTATGGGTCATCCAATAATGTTAGCAGACTTCTAGATGTCCCCACTGCTAGGCTTAGGCTCGGCTACAAGTACCTCTGGCAGTTTGTAACATCTGCTGATGTAGATTTGACTAAATGTAAACTCTGTCAGCAGAACTATTCGTATACTTTGCGTCATTATATAATGGAATGTGACAAAATTCCATTTCCACCACCGCCCACGGGATGGGTATATGGACTGTATAATAAAGAAATCTCTCTCTCTCTCTCTCTCTCTCTCTCTCTCTCTCTCTCTCTCTCTCTCTCTCTCTCTCTCTCTCTCTCTCTCTCATATTCCCATGAAACTTCCCAAGAGTTCATTGGGAATATAACTGAAATTTTAAAATCAATAAAGCAAGCAAGAGCGCTCATCTTACACCTCTTTGTTAAACCTCCAAAACTGATCTATTTAACAAGATTTTTACTTCACATTAAGTAAAAACTTTACTTAATACAGTCACAGTCCAACGAAAAAAATCAACGAGGAATACAACTAACTTCTTTACCCTCCAGTGAACAGATGAACAACAGAAAATAACCAAGTGAATTATAGATATACAAATCTATAAATACAGCGGCCGGATATATCACAGAGCCGGAAATAGTGGATAGATCACCAGAGGAATGAATGACAGCGCCGAGCAGTACGGGTTAAAGCCGAGCGCCCGGACCACACGGACTACAACACCCACACATATTGCTCCTGTATCCTCAGGAGCTGTTGACTGGCTTTTAAAGGTGACGATATTAACGTAGTGGGGTGGTAGATTGTTGTGGGTGGGGTAGGGTGGTAGATTGTTGTGTTGTGGAGAGTGGTGGGGTTGTAGATTGTTGTGGAGGGGGTGGGGTGGTAGATTGTTGTTTATGGTGGTGGGGTGGTAGATTGTTGTGGATGGTGGTGGGGTGGTAGATTGTTGTGGAGGGAGATGGGGTGGTAGATTGTTGTGGAGGGGGGTGGGGTGGGGTGGTAGATTGTTGTGGAGGGAGGTGGGGTGGTATATTGTTGTGGAGGGAGGTGGGGTGGTAGATTGTTGTGGATGGTGGGTGGGGTAGGGTGGTAGATTGTTGTGGATGGTGGGTGGGGTAGGGTGGTAGATTGTTGTGGATGGTGGGTGGGGTAGGGTGGTAGATTGTTGTGGATGGTGGGTGGGGTAGGGTGGTAGATTGTTGTGGAGGGAGGTGGGGGTGGTAGATTGTTGTGGATGGTGGTGGGGTGGTAGATTGTTGTGGATGGTGGTGGGGTGGTGGATTGTTGTGGATGGTGGGTGGAGTAGGGTGGTAGATTGTTGTGGATGGTGGTGGGGTGGTAGATTGTTGTGGATGGTGGTGGGGTGGTGGATTGTTGTGGATGGTGGGTGGGGTGGGGTGGTAGATTGTTGTGGAGGGAGGTGGGGGTGGTAGATTGTTGTGGAGGGGGGTGGGGTGGTAGATTGTTGTGGATGGTGGGGTGGTAGATTGTTGTGGAGGGAGGTGGGGGTGGTAGATTGTTGTGGAGGGGGTGGGGTGGTAGATTGTTGTGGATGGTGGTGGGGTGGTAGATTGTTGTGGATGGTGGTGGGGTGGTAGATTGTTGTGGATGGTGGGGTGGTAGATTGTTGTGTTGTGGCTGGTAGTGGGGTGGTTGACTGTTGAGGGGGATGGGAGGAGGTGTGACCGCAGTGAATTTCCTTCAAACACTAATGAATATTTTATAATGGATAATGAAAAATGGATAATACATAATGAGTAATGTACCTGTGTCTCACAGGACACATAGGTGTTAAGAAGTGCCTGTGTCTCACAGGACACATAGGTGTCAAGAACTACCTGTATCTCACAGGCTGTAAGGGGCAGTACACCTGTAGGGGGGGGGGTGCCGCCCCTCTCCTCCCTCAAGCTATCTTCCCTCACTGCTACATGTGAGGCAAGGTAGGTAGGTAGGTAGGTAGGATTCCAAGGGAGATAGAGAGAGAGAGAAATATAGGGAAGGTAAACCCAGTGTAAAGTGAATAGTATCCACCTTCAGCGATGCTCCAACACGTGGAAGCTGCATCTGTTCTCCTAGTGACGTGCTGGAGATGAAATACAGAAATAAACACACATTAAAACCTCACGATAACGTTATATCTCCGAGAATATATATTAGAGCTATGCCATGGGATCGAACCCGCGGCTCCCACATATACGAAACACGCACTACCGACTGAACCATGATGGGCTCCTGCCTCGACCACTGTATTCTTGGGTCTTCCGGGAATGGCAGCCGTGGCAGCGTCGCCATGGCGACATCTGCAACATGGCCAGATAGACCTCGTGCACCTTCCCGGAGACCCTCTTAGGTAAGTACTGATAGATAAGTACTAATAGATAAGTACTGAGAGATAAGTACTGATAGATAAGTTCTGATGGATAAGTACTGATAGATAAGTACTGATAGATAAGTACTGATAGATAAGTACTGATAGATAAGCACTAATAGATAAGAACTAATAGATAAGAACTAATAGATAAGTACTAATAGATAAATACTAATAGATAAGTACTGAGAGATAAGTACTAATAGATAAGTACTAATAGATAAGTACTGATAGATAAGTACTGAGAGATAAGTACTAATAGATAAGTACTGAGAGATAAGTACTGATAGATAAGTACTGATAGATAAGCACTAATAGATAAGAACTAATAGATAAGTACTGATAGATAAGTACTGAGAGATAAGTACTAATAGATAAGTACTGAGAGATAAGTACTGATAGATAAGTACTGATAGATAAGTACTGAGAGATAAGTACTGATAGATAAGTACTGATAGATAAGTACTAATAGATAAGTACTGAGAGATAAGTACTAATAGATAAGTACTAATAGATAAGTACTAATAGATAAGTACTGAGAGATAAGTACTAGTAGATAAGTTTTAATAGATAAGTACTAATAGATAAGTTCTAATAGATAAGTACTGATAGATAAGTACTGAGAGATAAGTACTGAGAGATAAGTACTAATAGATAAGTACTAATAGATAAGTACTAATAGATAAGTACTAATAGATAAGTACTGATAGAAAAGTAATGATAGATAAGCACTAATAGATAAGCACTAATAGATAAGTACTAATAGATAAGTACTAATAGATAAGTACTAATAGATAAGTACTAATAGATAAGTACTAATAGATAAGTACTAATAGATAAGTACTGATAGATAAGTACTAGTAGATAAGTACCTGTTCATACTACCAACAGTCAATACCTGGAACAGTACCTTCATCCCCCCCCCCCCCCCCCCGTGACGAAACCTCTACATCCCCCCACAACCAAGGCGGTTGTGTTTACACCTGTTAATCACCTTACGAGCTGCGGGGCGCTATACGGGGTTGTTTGGCGCCAATAATACCCTCGTTTACCTGTTCCTAAACTGTTTAATATATACTGATTAAGCGGCCATGGTCGAGGAATGATCTACAGGTTTCGTACAGCTGCGAGATGGTCGTTTAGCAGCTATATCTGTGGTCCGGTTAAGGGCAGCTATACCTGTGGTCCGGTTAAGAGGAGCTATACCTGTGGTCCGGTTAAGAGGAGCTATACCTGTGGTCCGGTTAAGAGGAGCTATACCTGTGGTCCGGTTAAGAGGAGCTATATCTGTGGTCCGGTTAAGGGGAGCTATATCTGTGGTCCGTGTTAAAAGGAGCTATACATGTGGTCCGGTTAAAGGGAGCTATATCTATGGTCCGGTTAAGAGGAGCTATACCTGAGGTCCGGTTAAGAGGAGCTATACCTGTGGTCCGGTTAAGAGGAGCTATACCTGTGGTCCGGTTAAGAGGAGCTATACCTGTGGTCCGGTTAAGAGCAGCTATACCTGTGGTCCCGTTAAGGGCAGCTATACCTGAGGTCCGGTTAAGAGCAGCTATACCTGTGGTCCCGTTAAGGGCAGCTATACCTGAGGTCCGGTTAAGAGCACCTATACCTGAGGTCCGGTTAAGAGCACCTATACCTGAGGTCCGGTTAAGAGCACCTATACCTGAGGTCCGGTTAAGAGCACCTATACCTGTGGTCCGGTTAAGGGAAGCTATACCTGAGGTCCGGTTAAGAGCACCTATACCTGAGGTCCGGTTAAGGGGAGTTATACCTGAGGTCCGGTTAAGAGCACCTATACCTGAGGTCCGGTTAAGGGGAGCTATACCTGAGGTCCGGTTAAGAGCACCTATACCTGAGGTCCGGTTAAGGGGAGCTATACCTGAGGTCCGGTTAAGAGCACCTATACCTGAGGTCCGGTTAAGAGCACCTATACCTGAGGTCCGGTTAAGAGCACCTATACCTGTGGTCCGGTTAAGGGGAGCTATACCTGAGGTCCGGTTAAGAGCACCTATACCTGAGGTCCGGTTAAGAGCAGCTATACCTGTTGGACGTGTTGATGTTGGACGTGTCCGTGGTGGGCTGCCATGGACGGTAGTGATGTTGGACGTCTTGTGCTTGCCAAGGTACGTACTCCAAGCGTGGAGCTGCACACTCCAGGGTTGGTCTCACATACGTGGTATACAAATTTCTAAATGATTCCATAAGCAAGTTTCTAAAGGCAGTTATTGTGTTAAACAGCTTTGTTTGTACGTCTGTGTTGCATATATTTTCCCCTAGTGTGAGCAAGAGAGCATAAACAGGGATTTCTTCACACAGAAAGCACTCATAGAGCAAGCAAGTTGTGCTTATTTGTGTTTGGCATGGGGGGGGGGGGGGTTTGTTTACCTGAGGAGGGCCGGGGGGGGGGGGGGAACAGCCACGCGCCTGGACAATTACAGTGAACTGATGACTTGTGTGAGCGGGGCTCCAGGCCCCTTCCGCGAGTAGCCTCCAAAACCTGTACCGGCTTGAACATTACCACGTCATAGTGACGTCATAAACCTCCCCTAAAATCATATATAACAACACACACTGTTATTTATTTTCGTTACGTTAATTTAAGTTGAATTGGGATGGGTTGGGGTTAAGTTAGGTTGGGTTAGGATGGGTTAGGTTAGGTTAGGGTTTGTTTACAGAGTAGTTGGTGACGTAGGTGTGTGCGTACTTTGCTCAGGCGCTAGACCCGACTCTATCGCAGCGCGTGGCGGAGGAGGATGACCAGTGGACGCTGGGAGCTGGTCGCCGGCGGCGGCTCGGCCCTCAAGGGCGTATGACAAATGGCGATCGATATGCGCTGGGTGGCTACACCCCCCCCCCCTGTTACTGGGAGCCCTGTCAGGCTCTATACCACCCGCCTGCTCTATGGTGACTCTGTGTGCTCTGTACAGAGTGTGTGTGTGTGTGTGAGTGTATAATTACCTAAGTGTAATTACCTAAGTGTAGTTTCAGGATGAGAGCTACGCTCGTGGTGTCCCGTCTTCCCAGCACTCTTTGTCATATAAGGCTTTGAAACTACTGACGGTCTTGGCCTCCACCACCTTCTCACCTAACTTGTTCCAACCGTCTACCACTCTTGTTTGCGAAAGTGAGTTTTCTTATATTTCTTCGGCATCTGTGTTTAGCTAGTTTATATCTATGACCTCTTGTTCTTGAAGTTCCAGGTCTCAGGAAATCTTCCCTATCGATTTTATCAATTCCTGTTACTATTTTGTATGTAGTGATCATATCACCTCTTTTTCTTCTGTCTTCTAGTTTTGGCATATTTAATGCCTCTAACCTCTCCTCGTAGCTCTTGCCCTTCAGTTCTGGGAGCCACTTAGTAGCATGTCTTTGCACCTTTTCCAGTTTGTTGATGTGCTTCTTAAGATATGGGCACCACACAACCGCTGCATATTCTAGCTTTGGCCTAACAAAAGTCGTGAACAATTTCTTTAGTATATCGCCATCCATGTATTTAAAAGCAATTCTGAAGTTAGAAAGCGTGGCATAGGCTCCTCGCACAATATTATTTATGTGGTCCTCAGGTGATAGTTTTCTATCTATCACCTGAGGACCACATAAAGAATATTGTGCGAGGAGCCTATGCCACGCTTTCTAACTTCAGAATTGCTTTTAAATACATGGATGGCGATATACTAAAGAAATTGTTCACGACTTTTGTTAGGCCAAAGACTAGAATGTGTGTGTCTGTGTGAGTGTGTGTGTGTGTGTGTGTGTGTGTGTGTGTGTGTGTGTGTGTGTGTGTGTCTGTGTGTGTGTGTGTGTGTCTGTGTGTGTGTGTGTGTGTCTGTCTGTGTGTGTGTGTGTATTCCTGTATGTATATGATTCCCGTCTAAATGAATGCTCTATGTATATCTGAGTTCCGTGTGTACCTGTGAGTCTCTGTGTATACGAGTATATGTCGTATATATGTGAGTCCTGTTACACCCTATGTTTATGAAGCCCATTCCATGTGTGTATATGTGAATTCCGTGTTTATATGTGAATTCCGTGTGTATATGTGAGTTCCATGTTTATATGTGAGTTCCGTGTTTATATGTGAATTCCGTGTGTATATGTGAGTTCCGTGTTTATATGTGAATTCCATGTGTATATGTGAGTTCCGTGTTTATATGTGAATTCCGTGTGTATATGTGAGTTCCATGTTTATATGTGAGTTCCGTGTTTATATGTGAATTCCGTGTGTATATGTGAGTTCCGTGTTTATATGTGAGTTCCGTATGTATATGTGAGAAGATGAATGCGTGATGAATTCTTCCATCTTCCTCTGCCATCAAGGAAAATAGCTATACTTCTTATGAGTATCTTTAATATCTTGAACATATCCTGCTACTGCTTCAAGGGTCCCTTGTGAGGGGTAACTTGAGAAAGGGATACATGTTGCTGGACATACTATAAATGAAAATATTTAATTAATACATATGTATATATTTACCTATAAGTATACTGTGTAGGTAAATGAGTGTGAAAAAGTGAACATATCTGAGTGTGTATGAAATGTATATGTGTATAAAGAGAGTGTATAAGTGCGTGTGTGTATTTATTATTTGTATCTGCAGAGCTATTAGCTCTTGGACCCCGCCTTTTTAACCAATTTTAATTTTTTTCCTCTATTATGTCTACTACATATATTTCACACACACACACCCAGGAAACAGCTCGTAGCAGCTGTCTAACTCCCAGGTACCTATTTATTGCTAGGTGAAAAGGAGCATCAGGGTGAAAAGAACTGTCTATTTGTTGCTGCCTCTGCAGAGGATGGAACCCGGGTCCTCAGGACTACAGCTCCCAAACGCTGTCCACTCAGTCGCGAGGCCCCTCTGTGTGTGTGTGTGTACTCACCTAGTTGTACTCTCCTAGCTGTGCTTGCGGGGGTTGAGCTCTGGCTCTTTGGTGCCGACTCTCAACGGTCAATCAAGTAGACACAGAGAGCGAGAGAGAGAGAGAGAGAGAGAGAGAGAGAGAGAGAGAGAGAGAGAGAGAGAGAGAGAGAGAGAGAGAGAGAGTAGAGAATGTGGTGAAAAACAACTAGGTAGAACCCGGTCTACGTTTAGGGGTAAGACTTAGGAGAGTTTTTGTCGCCGGTGGTGGCGTCCCTCCCTGCTGGGGAGGTAGTGAGCCCTGTGCACTAGTGGGGGGCGGGGGGGTCGTGAGCCCTGTGCACTAGGGGGGGGGCTGTGCACCAGGCACCCCCCCCCCCTACACCCCCGGTTATATGGACAGAACTAACCACTTGGACTTAAAAGCCAAGTCGCGCTCTCCCGTTTTTTGTCATGCAAATGTTCAATCCATTTTCTTTGCCAATCATATAGAGGAACAGGATATAAGGGCGAGGTTATTATAGGTTATTGTTTTCTTGCGACGTGTTGTGGGGGTTTGTGTATGTTTTTTGTATTTTTTTGTATTATAGGATGTGGTCTATTTGATATAGTTATATATGTATTTTTATCCTTAGGATCTCTCTCTCTCTCTCTCTCTCTCTCTCTCTCTCTCTCTCTCTCTCTCTCTCTCTCTCTCTCTCTCTCTCTCTCTCTCTCTCTCTCTCTCTCTCTCTCTTTCTCTCTCTCTCTCTCTCTCTCTCTCTCTCTCTCTCTCTCTCTCTCTCTCTCTCTCTCTCTCTCTCTCTCTCTCTCTCTCTCATTCTTGTCTTTCTAACTTTCTTTTTTTCCAATTAACATTTTAATGCATCTACAAAAGTATAAAACAACTGATTTTTTTATCTTTTTTCCTAATTATAATTTTGCTTTTTTGTCTCATATTTAAAGATTTATATATCCAGATTGACATGAATTTGGCTCTTAGTTATCCTGTAGGCTTGGTGCTGTCTCCCATAGTCATCCGTGGGGGTCACATGACTCCCTCAGCCCTCACCTTACCCTCATCCCTCACCTCAGCCCTCACCCTCAGCCCTTACCTATCCCTCAGCTCTCACCTCCCCCTCAGCCCTGACCTTACCCTTAGCCCTCTCCTCCCCCTCACCCCTCACCTCAGCCCTCACCTTCCCCTCAGCCCTCACCTCAGCCCTCAGGCGGACCATGGCCCTACTCTCAGCTGGACACGCGTCTTCCCTATGTACCTCAGTGCTTCCCTTACAACCTTGCCTCGCCTCCCTAAGGTAGAGTTAAATGAGTCAGATATTATTCGCCTTATCACGACTCATTATAAATGTTTCTGCTTGATAATCAAATTACAAATTGGTATATCATAAAACTACCCATCACATCAATAGGCTCCTTAGCAGCCAAGACCCAAGTAAGGTTCCTTAATACGTATATCCCGTTAGGCATCGTAGGCCACGCCCTCAGAGTACCCAATAGGCCTAAATATGTACTCTTCATAGGCCTCTTCAGCCTGAATATTCGCCATATGCTAATACAGCCGTTAGCCTTAAGGGTAACCTTGAAAAAAACGAAACCAGAAACTGCAATATTTCATCCGCCATTAACATAGCAACAAGGTTATATATATATATCAGTGACTAGCGGAAGTGCCTAGGCCTACTGTAGGCCTGACCACGTGCCTAGGTCGTAGTATTAGTAAGGTATCAGTAAGCCTAAAGCTGTACCCAGAGTGAACCCAGTGCTACAGATCTACGTCATTCTATGGGAGGCCATTTACCATCTGCTGCCATTTTGGGCCGATTTTCAGCAAGTGTTTGGCCGGGGCGAGGCGCAGGTGGGCCAGGAAATAGGGAGCACTTAAGGCGAGCGAGTGCACAGTACTGTGACGTGCTTGACAAACATGTACACAAAATAGGATGAAGTGACGATTGATGGGCACGTCGGCGCAATGAAACCCGTCGTCTGGGGACATTTACCTATTTATAACTCGGTTAAATAATAATATATCCTCTATTTTATCCTCACTAATCGCTTAGGTATCTAAACTCGAGGATATATATATAGAAATGTGTGATGGAAGTTGGCTTTGGGATTTTAAAGTAGAGGGAGGGAGTCTATTTTCAAGGAGTTGGTGGCATCTGGACGTGACATGTAGTGCCGTCGACCGTCCGACACGCGCACATCCTCAGTAACACTTACGATTCAGAAGGGGGAGGTCGTTCGCCTTGCCTCTGGACCTTCTTAACAATTAATCCTAAAGCTTATCTAATCTAGTGAAAAGAGTGCAATACAGTGCTTGAAAATGATCTAAAGATGTGTCTAACTGTGCGTTTTGAAACGTAGACTAGGCTACAGTGGTAGAAGCAGGGAGGGGGATCTACCAGAACTGACCTCAGTGGAGGAGCAATGTGGAGTGAGTATAAGAGAACGCTATATACAGTCTCTCATGTTCTTCATGTGTTCTTCAAGTGTTGAGTGCGTGTGTGTGTGTGTGTGAGGAGCCAGATGGCAGGCTCTAGCCGGCCCGGGTGCCGGCTAGAGCCGTGTGTGTGTGTATGGTGTTGGGAGCCTTATCGGAGTAGATGATCCAGCTCCGTGTCTCTTTTTATAGCGCTCTCTATTCCTGCCTTGAAGAGTATAACCGGGCTCTCTTGCGTCGCCATCTCCCTCCCACACACACACACTCCGTACGCACGCACACGCACCCAGCATACGCACTCACACACACTAGTGCACCCACAGCAACACGCCCTCTACGCACCCAACACGCCACCTCAACACATGCACTCATATACGCGTTTACACTCGATATACACACAAGTATACGCACAGACGGACCCAACACACTCTCAGTATACGCACAGACGGACCCAACACACCCTCAGTATACGCACAGACGGACCCAACACACTCAGTATACGCACAGACGGTCCCAACACACCCTCAGTATACGCACAGACGGACCCAACACACTCAGTATACGCACAGACGGACCCAACACACCCTCAGTATACGCACAGACGGACCCAACACACCCAGTATACGCACAGACGGACCCAACACAACATGGGGACCCAACATTTGCACTCACAGCCAACATACGCACTCGCACACACGTACCCCGCAACAGCACATGCACTCACAACCCACATACGAACACACATGTACCCAGAACAACACACAAACTTACACACATACACGTACCTAAACAACATACGCCTTTATACGCATTTACCGCCAAGCCTTAAAGGACAGTAATTACACAACACCTGACCAGTTGCCTAGCGTACGAGGTGGTGTGTGGTGAGGTGTGGTCGTGTGTGGTGAGGTGTGGTCGTGTGTGGTGAGGTGTGGTGAGGTGTGGTCGTGTGTGGTGAGGTGTGGTCGTGTGTGGTGAGGTGTGGCCGTGTGTGGTGAGGTGTGGTCGTGTGTGGTGAGGTGTGGTCGTGTGTGGTGAGGTGTGGTCGTGTGTGGTGAGGTGTGGTCGTGTGTGGTGAGGTGTGGTCGTGTGTGGTGAGGTGTGGCCGTGTGTGGTGAGGTGTGGTCGTGTGTGGTGAGGTGTAGCCGTGTGTGGTGAGGTGTAGCCGTGTGTGGTGAGGTGTGACCGTGTGTGGTGAGGTGTGGTCGTGTGTGGTGAGGTGTGGCCGTGTGTGGTGAGGTGTGGTCGTGTGTGGTGAGGTGTGGCCGTGTGTGGTGAGGTGTGGTCGTGTGTGGTGAGGTGTGGTCGTGTGTGGTGAGGTGTAGCCGTGTGTGGTGAGGTGTGGTCGTGTGTGGTGAGGTGTAGCCGTGTGTGGTGAGGTGTGGTCGTGTGTGGTGAGGTGTAGCCGTGTGTGGTGAGGTGTGACCGTGTGTGGTGAGGTGTGACCGTGTGTGGTGAGATGTGGTCGTGTGTGGTGAGGTGTAGCCGTGTGTGGTGAGGTGTAGCCGTGTGTGGTGAGGTGTGGCCGTGTGTGGTGAGGTGTGGTCGTGTGTGGTGAGGTGTAGCCGTGTGTGGTGAGGTGTGGTCGTGTGTGGTGAGGTGTAGCCGTGTGTGGTGAGGTGTGGTCGTGTGTGGTGAGGTGTAGCCGTGTGTGGTGAGGTGTGGTCGTGTGTGGTGAGGTGTAGCCGTGTGTGGTGAGGTGTGACCGTGTGTGGTGAGGTGTGACCGTGTGTGGTGAGGTGTAGCCGTGTGTGGTGAGGTGTAGCCGTGTGTGGTGAGGTGTGGTCGTGTGTGGTGAGCTGTAGCCGTGTGTGGTGAGGTGTGGCCGTGTGTGGTGAGGTGTGGTCGTGTGTGGTGAGGTGTAGCCGTGTGTGGTGAGGTGTGGCCGTGTGTGGTGAGGTGTGGCCGTGTGTGGTGAGGTGTGGCCGTGTGTGGTGAGGTGTGGCCGTGTGTGGTGAGGTGTGACCGTGTGTGGTGAGGTGTGACCGTGTGTGGTGAGGTGTGGCCGTGTGTGGTGAGGTGTAGCCGTGTGTGGTGAGGTGTGGCCGTGTGTAGTGGGGTGTGGCCGTGTGTGTGGTGTGTGACCGTGTGTGTGTGTGTGTGTGGTGTGTGACCGTGTGTGTGTGGAGTGTGACCGTGTGTGTGTGTGGTGTGTGGCCGTGTGTGTGGAGTGTGACCGTGTGTGTGTGTGGTGTGTGACCGTGTGTGTGTGGAGTGTGACCGTGTGTGTGTGGAGTGTGACCGTGTGTGTGTGTGGAGTGTGACCGTGTGTGTGTGTGGTGTGTGACCGTGTGTGTGTGTGGTGTGTGACCGTGTGTGTGTTTGATGTGTGACCGTGTGTGTGTGTGTGGTGTGTGACCGTGTGTGTGGAGTGTGACCGTGTGTGTGTGTGTGGAGTGTGACCGTGTGTGTGTGTGTGGAGTGTGACCGTGTGTGTGTGTGTGGAGTGTGACCGTGTGTGTGTGGTGTGTGACCGTGTGTGTGTGTGTGGTGTGTGACCGTGTGTGTGTGTGTGGTGTGTGAACGTGTGTGTGTGTGGAGTGTGACCGTGTGTGTGTGTGGTGTGTGACCGTGTGTGTGTGGTGTGTGACCGTGTGTGTGTGGTGTGTGAGCGTCTGTGTGTGTGGTGTGTGACCGTGTGTGTGGAGTGTGACCGTGTGTGTGTGTGTGGAGTGTGACCGTGTGTGTGTGGTGTGTGACCGTGTGTGTGTGGTGTGTGACCGTGTGTGTGTGTGGTGTGTGACCGTGTGTGTGTGGTGTGTGACCGTGTGTGCGTGTGGTGTGTGACCGTGTGTGTGTGTGGAGTGTGACCGTGTGTGTGTGTGGTGTGTGACCGTGTGTGTGTGTGGTGTGTGACCGTGTGTGTGTGGTGTGTGACCGTGTGTGTGTGTGGTGTGTGACCGTGTGTGTGTGTGGTATGTGACCGTGTGTGTGTGTGGAGTGTGACCGTGTGTGTGTGTGGAGTGTGACCGTGTGTGTGTGTGTGGAGTGTGACCGTGTGAGTGTGTGGTGTGTGACCGTGTGTGTGTGTGGTGTGTGACCGTGTGTGTGTGTGTGGTGTGTGACCGTGTGTGTGTGTGGTGTGTGACCGTGTGTGTGTGTGGTGTGTGACCGTGTGTGTGTGTGGTGTGTGATCGTGTGTGTGTGGAGTGTGGCCGTGTGTGTGTGTGGGGTTGACCGTGTGTGTGTGTGTGGAGTGTGACCGTGTGTGTGTGGAGTGTGACCGTGTGTGTGTGTGGTGTGTGACCGTGTGTGTGTGGTGTGTGACCGTGTGTGTGTGGTGTGTGTGACCGTGTGTGTGTGGTGCGTGTGACCGTGTGTGTGTGGTGTGTGTGACCGTGTGTGTGTGGTGTGTGTGACCGTGTGTGTGTGGTGTGTGTGACCGTGTGTGTGTGTGGTGTGTGACCGTGTGTGTGTGTGGTGTGTGACCGTGTGTGTGTGT
>NC_091198.1:21731089-21744885 GCF_040958095.1 Procambarus clarkii
GAACCTGTGTAAGGAATCATTCAGAACCTTGTATACCACATATGTAAGACCAATCCTGGAGTATGCGGCCCCAGCATGGAGCCCGTACCTTGTCAAGCATAACACGAAGGTGGAAAAACTTCAGAGGTATGCCACTAGGCTAGTCCCAGAACTAAGAGGCATGAGTTACGAGGAAAGGCTGCGGGAAATGCACCTTACGACACTGGAAGACAGAAGAGTAAGGGGAGACATGATCACTACCTACAAAATCCTCAGGGGAATTGACAGGGTAGACAAGGATAAACTATTCAACACGGGTAGTACACGACCAAGGGGACACAGGTGGAAATTGAGTACCCACATGAGCCACAGGGACGTTAGAAAGAAATTTTTCAGTGTCAGCGTAGTTAACAGTTTGCATTTGTCTTCAATGGCTTTATATTTGGCGTATCTTGCTTCATAATACTGTAACGCACTGTGCATGCGTATTACGGTATTTTATTTTAGTTGATTTAAAAACTTGATTATCCAAGCCTAGTGACGCCACGCGCCGTCTCTGTTGGGGTCATCTTGTGCGTGTCTGTATCTTGTTTGTGGGAGTGTTGTACCTCCATATAATGTGGGTGTGCTGTGCCTCCATATAATGTGGGAGTGTGCTTGTGCATAGCGTCGTGTCGTAGTGGGGGATGTGCTTGTCCTGCAGTGATGCTCTACGCACGTTCGATCCCAAGCAAGCAAACTAATCTATCGAGTCAGAGTGATAACAAACGTAATATTTCATTACCTTAATAGGCTGCATTTGTAATGTTACGACAACCTGAAGAACGCTGCCTGTTAGTTGAGAGGACGGGATGGTAGTGTCCCATTGTGCTTGGTGCGTTGTTAGTGAAGCCTGTGACTCCTGTTGGTGCTTGCTTGCTTGCTCGGTCATGCCTTCGGGTACGGCTACATTATTGCAGACTGGTGTTTCGTCCCCTAACGGTCCGTCTATCAGGGATGGAAGGTGGGGTTCACTCTAATAGCTGGTTACCTTGTGGCGATTCCGGGAGTCAAGGTGTCCGTGGCCCGGTCTCTGACCAGTCCTCTTGTTTGAAGGTCTAGTCAACTCAAGTGTTGGACACGGCTGCTCGCGCCTTGATGACGACCATTCATTCCCAGATTCTTGTCCATATCTCCCTACCGAGTCCTTTATAGTCACATTGGGTTAGTGCTTTCTCCTCGAAATTGATGACCTTGTCTTTCGATAGGCCTACCCAGTGACGGGGGATATCACACCATATCTGGCGAGGCTGCACAATATCCAGTGAGGACCTTTTGCAAAATATACAGTGATGGGTGGTTAATGTCCAGTGTTTAATGCCCATAGGCCTAGCAGAATATCCAGTAAAAGGCCGAAAGGCTCCTGAACAATTCTTGTATGTCAATCTATTTTCAGTGTGTATTCCCGGGCCGCGGGAACATTGATCCTCGGCATCTCTTAACATTACACAGATTAATATCACCTGATTACTTCATGTCTCATGATAACTCGGACCGTCATCTCCACTTGTCACAACGTTACATAAATGATGTACTAAATTGGCTATATCTAATAGAGGTCCCACGAATAGAAAACGAGATTGATGGTCGATTTTGTCAGCTGTTGTTATTTATAAGGACGTCATTGTTTGGCCGATGGGCGCGTGAAAATACGATGTACTATTCGAGAGGACAAGTTGCATAACTGCGCTACTCCCATACAAGAGTGCATGGTATAACCAGCTTACATGCAGTAATGGGTTTAGTTTGTCACCATTTTTTTCCGTATTAACACATTTAGGTACATCTGTACTTGTGCAGCTGCCCTGGACTATATGAAGGGGAGTACAGGGTGTGTCAAAAAACTAGCTACGTGATGCTAAAAGTCATATGTTCAGTAGTCTGCACTGGCAAATATTGGGTGCAATATGAGGATATCTTCAAGACCACGAGAGATAATAAAGTAATTACAAAGCTCCAGGTACCTCATGCCAACTGGTCTGAATGGTCTGATAACTGGGCCTTCGGTGATGTAGTGTGGGAGATCATGCCCCAGTTCCTGCCCACAGAGTTTGCACCTGGAGTGCTCAGGATTGGGAGATCCGTCACCTGTAGCCACCTGCCACAGGTAACGGTAACCCAACCTGATCCTGGCAACCACTGTGTCGCACAGTCTGGTCCACGTGTTGTGCCGCCCATAAACATAGCTTTCAGATCTGAACAAATCATAGCTTTTTATACTAGTACTTTCAGGTCGTTGGGAGTCTGTAATTTCTCTCCTGTCAGACCTGAGTAGAAAATATGGTATGCAGCCCGTCCTCCTAAGGTTCCCCAACGTCAAGAAACTGTCGCACTAAAGTGCCCTCTCCTAACCTACCAGAGGACCCAAAGCAGAAAACGGGACAGTATGTCAATTTCGTGACGCTGCTGCCATTTTCTAGTACGACAATTTTTAGTCTTTGGTGGAGTATACGTCAAAATGCAACGTTTTATTAGGAAGACAGAAATGCAGCCCGTCCTCCAAACATCAGACCGTCCTCCAAACATCAGACCGTCCTCCAAACATCAGACCGTCCTCCAAACATCAGCCCGTCCTCCAAACATCAGACCGTCCTCCAAACATCAGCCCGTCCTCCAAACATCAGCCCGACCTCCAAACACCAGCCCGACCTCCAAACACCAGCCCGTCCTCCAAACACCAGCCCGTCCTCCAAACAACAGCCCGTCCTCCAAACACCAGCCCGTCCTCCAAACAACAGCCCGTCCTCCAAACACCAGCCCGTCCTCCAAACAACAGCCCGTCCTCCAAACACCAGCCCGTCCTCCAAACAACAGCCCGTCCTCCAAACAAAGACCCAAAAGTGATTCCACCCACCCGCCAACCCCCCCCCCCCCCCACCCAGCTGTTTATGAATGAAAAACGGTGTGTACACGACTCACAACTGCTGACGTTCGAACACTTCCGGAACAAGTGCTTCACTGACGACTGGTGTTCGAACCACAACGCTGTAAATGCTTCACCCACGTACTACAAATACAAATAATCGCCAACAGAACCTCAACACCTAACCTAACCTGTGTCTAAGTTAGCCTAAGTTGGTTGTCAAATCGCCAAGTCGTAGTCCGAGATTTCATTTGTGATTTTAGCTGTAGCTTATTTTCTTGTGAATGCCTTATTAGAAAATTATACCCTAGGCCTAAGCAGTTAGCCTATTTGCGTTTCCGCGGAATAAACATTGGAGGAAAAAACTACACGTTTCTACTAAATATTTGGTCATCGTGAAGGTAGAATCAGTGAGGACTTCCATTTTCTCACCTGGAATGTTTTTCACTTATGTTCTGCCACTAGGCGAGGCTTATATAGCGGGGTTCTAGCCTCATGGCTAGCTAGCTAGCCGGTGTCTCGCATATTTCAGCTTTGACTTACCAGTCTCAATACCTGGCTAGCTTGTTGGTATTCAATGCACGCCGCGTCCGGCATGCATTTTCCGACAGCTTGAGCCATTAATCATCCCAGTATGGCGTGCATTTTATCCTCCAGGAACGGTATGGTCTGCGGCGCACATGTAGCCTAATTTCACCCGAAATTTGGGCGTATTTGGGCGCAGTAAGAGTTCCCCGGGCTTGCCGGCGTGTTGTTTTTACAACTACGCTGTCGTTTGTGGTGAGTTAATATGGTGGTCGGTGTGGTTGATGCGTTGATTAGTGCTCTGAGGCAGTGTGTCGCGTCAGTAGACGAAATGAGTTGACCAGATCACCAACCAGGAGGTCTGGTCAGAGACCGGGCCTCAGGGGAGCGATGATCCTCGGGATCACCGCAGGTCGAGTCAATTGCTTAATTACCCAACCCGTCCTCCCAACTAATAGGTCGCATTTTCTACGTAATTGTATCCATCGTTACAAACCTCAACCAATTAATCAATTTAAGGACTCACAAATATGTACGTTTTCTATGCCGCGGACTTGATAGGTTAATGATGGGTTGGTTAGCCTTGTCCCTTCTGGTTAGGATAAAAGGTTGGATTTTTTACGGACTGGTAAAGTTAGGTAATAGACTGGACGTTGACTTCCACAGGTAGCCTAGTGCGTTACCTGGTTGATACCTGGTTGATGGGGTTCTGGGAGTTGTTCTACTCCCCAAGCCCGGCTCGAGGCCAGGCTTGACTAGTGAGAGTTTGGTCCAACAGGCTGTTGCTTGCAGCTTCCCGCAGGCCCACATATACCTGGTTGATGGGGTTTTAGGAGTTCTTCTACTCCCCAATCCCGGCCCGAGGCCAGGCCTGACTTGTGAGAGTTTGGTCCACCAGGCTGTTGCTTGCAGCTTCCCGCAGGCCCACATATACCTCGTTGATGGGGTTCTGGGAGTTCTTCTACTCACCAATGACTTGTGAGAGTTTGGTCCACCAGGCTGTTGCTTGGAGCGGCCTACATACCCACCACAGCCCGGTTGCTCCAGCCTTCTTTAAAAGGTCTATGGTATGACCTTAGCTGCTAGTGAGGAAGGCTGCGAGGTAACTTGAAACAGACACGGTTAGTGGAGTAACTAAAGGCTGTAGTGATAGTTTCGTGTATTATCTCACTCAATATGTGGGTCTACGGCTAATTATATTATTGGATCGTTAATACTAAGCATGAACTTGTATTAGGCCTAATTGTGAGTAGGCTTACAATCATTATACTCCTTTCACAATATAATGTATGGATGTAATATAATTTGGGTCTGAATTCCCCTAGAGTTTGTAATGTTTGGTGCCTAGTTACACAATAACTGCAGTGTAGTGTAGTGTCAAGAGCCAGGTGTGTGATACTAAGGTACCTGGATATTATACACCTGCCCTAGACTATATGAACGGTTACACAGTGTGTGTCAAGAGTCAGGTGTGTGATACTAAAGTACCTGGACATTTATACACCTGCCCCTAGACTATATGAAGGGTTACACCGTGTGTGTCAAGAGCCAGGTGTGTGATACTAAGGTACCTGGACATTTATACAGCTGCCCTAGACTATATGAAGGGTTACACAGTGTGTGTCAAGAGCCAGGTGTGTGATACTAAGGTACCTGGACATTTATACAGCTGCCCTAGACTATATGAAGGGTTACACAGTGTGTGTCAAGAGCCAGGTGTGTGATACTAAGGTACCTGGACATTTATACACCTGCCCCTAGACTATATGAAGGGTTACACCGTGTGTGTCAAGAGCCAGGTGTGTGATACTAAGGTTATGTGATTTTCTAACTCAGAAGACACCTAGTATGTTCAATACATCTGGGGGGGGGGAGGGGGAGTAGGTATAGTGGTCAAAGTTAGAGAATGGGAGGGAGTGTGTGTGTGGGGGGGGGGGGAGGGGTGTTAGCGAGGGTAGTGACCATTAACCATTAACATTTATGTGTAAATTTGAGTGTACATCAACTCCCCCCTTCAACCCCCTTAACACCGGCTCTCTTAACCGGCTGCAGCAGCAGCTGATGGTTTGTTGACATCGGTTATGAATAGGTCTTCCGGAACTGCTTTTCCGGCCCCGACACTATCATCCCCCTATTCTCTCCCCCCACCACCTACCTACCCCCCCCCCCTCCACCTACCTCCCACCAGGGCCCCTCACTTACCTCACCTGCCCCCCCCCCCCCTACCTCCGTAACCCGCCACCCCCCTCCCCACACCGACACCCCACCCCCTACTTAACCCCACTCCCACCCCACTTCCCACCTACCTACCCACCCACCTACCTACCTACCTATCTACTACTCCCCTCCCCTCCCACTCATCGACCACAATTACTTTGCTTCCTGCAGCAGTAACAGCCCGGGCAGGAGCTGTTGTTATCTGCACCAGCAGCCGTAGTGGTGACACCACAGTGCTGCTGGAGCAGTTGACTGCTCCAGCAGTGGTGTTGACTGTTGCTGCTTCACTCCTTGCATTCTCACACCTCTGCTCCTCCTCCTCTCCTCTCCTCTCCTCTCCTCTCCTCTCCTCTCCTCTCCTCTCCTCTCCTCTCCTCTCTTCGCTCACAGGTTAGATTAGCATGTTTAAACCCTACAATCTCCTGTGGCTGTTCAATAAATCACTGGACTATATGTTTAGCACATCTCTCGCCCTGTCCATGGAGGACAAAAGAAAATGGATATATTCTGGTTAGCATTGTAAACGTCTGGCCACGTCTGTGGTAGAAAAATGATATAAATATAATTTCACCCTCCTTTGTGCTGTCTAACGCAGTGATTTACAACCAGGGTTCAGTGAGTGAACCGGGGTTCTTCTCTGTCTCTCTCTCTCCCCTCATCTCTCACTCTCTCCCCTCATCTCTCACTCCCTCCCTCCCTCCCCTCATCACTCACTCCCTCCCTCCCCTCATCACTCACTCCCTCCCTCCCCTCATCCCTCACTCTCTCCCCTCATCCCTCACTCTCTCCCCTCCCTCCCCTCATCCCTCACTCCCTCCCTCCCCTCATCCCTCACTCTCTCCCTCCCCTCATCCCTCACTCTCTCTCTCCCCTCATCCCTCACTCCCTCCCTCCCCTCATCCCTCACTCTCTCTCCCTCCCCTCATCCCTCACTCTCTCCCTCCCCTCATCCCTCACTCTCTCCCTCCCTCCCCTCATCCCTCACTCTCTCCCTCCCCTCATCCCTCACTCTCCTCCCTCCCCCTCATCCCTCACTCCCTCCCTCCCCTCATCCCTCACTCTCTCCCTCCCCCTCATCCCTCACTCTCTCCCCTCCCCCTCATCCCTCACTCTCTCCCTCCCCCTCATCCCTCACTCTCTCCCTCCCCCTCATCCCTCACTCTCTCCCTCCCCTCATCCCTCTCACTCTCCCTCCCCTCATCCCTCACTCTCTCCCTCCCCTCATCCCTCACTCTCTCCCTCCCTCGTTCCCTCTGGACTGCTCACACTCCAGGTGCACCTCGTAGCCTAGTGCTCTATGACCCTTGGTGTGGGCGCGTCTCTCAAGGCCAAGCTGTCGTAACTTTTACCCCACAAGTTGATATCTTGCTGTATCACACAATAACCAGTTATCAATGGCAAGGTCAGGCTGCAACACGTTATCAATAAGTCAAGCCTGCAATTGTCCCCAGAGACACCGGGGTGTGCAATGAGTGGACGTTTATCTTTAAGGAAGATAAAATGTCCCTTAAATGGACCCCCATCACTTCATCACTGAGACGCGCGGGACCCATTACTGCCGCTCAAGACGGTAATGGGCACCTTGCGGTAACCTTGCCATGATTTCGGGGCTTAGCGTCCCCGCGGCCCGGTCCTCGACCAGGCCTGCTCGCCGCTGCATAAGTCAACCAGGCTGTTAGACTAAGCAGCCTGACGTATAAATCATAGCCTGGTTGATCAGGTATTCTTCAGAGGTGTTTTATCTAGTTCTCACGAATCACGACTGCTCATGGTATCGCGAAACCGAGTATGACGCTATCAAACTGTTGTGGGATGCAACCTGCAGGAGGTTAGTCGTTGCCTTATGGGGGGGAGGAGGTGGGCTTCCTCTAAAAAGCCTATGATATACAGGCTTCCTGTCCCAAAGCCGGGAAATATTAAACAATTTCCTTATAGAATTCTGAACTCCCCTTACACAGTGAAGCATGTCTTCGCTAGATGCTTTAAGGAATGTTATCTTGAGATGATGATCTTGAGGTTATCTTGATGATTTCGGGGCTTTTTAGTGTCCCCGCGGCCCGGTCCTCGACCAGGCCTCCACCCCCAGGAAGCAGCCCGTGACAGCTAACACCCAGGTAACCTATTTTACTGCTAGGTAACAAGGGCATAGGGTGAAAGAAACTCTGCCCATTGTTTCTCGCCGGCGCCTGGGATCGAACCCAGGACCACAGGATCACAAGTCCAGCGTGCTGTCCGCTCAGCCGACCGGCTCCTCAGCGTCAATGTGCAGCGTCTTCTGATACAAATTAGTTTTGTTATTAATGTATTGATGTGAGTAGTCACTAATGTTTCCGGTCAGTAATGTGAGTGATCAATAAGTGATCAATGATGTGATTGATCATCAAGACACGCCAGTTGTAAGCCAGATATTACCGATCAATGATGTGATTGATCATCAAGACACGCCAGTTGTAAGCCAGATATTACCGATCAATGATGAGATTGATCATCAAGACACGCCAGTTGTAAGCCAGATATTACCGATCAATGATGTGATTGATCATCAAGACACGCCAGTTGTAAGCCAGATATTACCGATCAATGATGTGATTGATCATCAAGACACGCCAGTTGTAAGCCAGATATTACCGATCAATGATGTGATTGATCATCAAGACACGCCAGTTGTAAGCCAGATATTACCGATCAATGATGTGATTGATCATCAAGACACGCCAGTTGTAAGCCAGATATTACCATACCACTAAGGGTCGTTAATATACGGTCGTGACCAACGTTGGACCAATGGTTGTTAAGTGCTCTCAGTCTTGTTGGACCAATGGTTGTTAAGTCCTCTCAGTCTTGTTGGACCAGTGGTTGTTAAGTCCTCTCAGTCTTGTTGGACCAATGGTTGTTAAGTCCTCTCAGTCTTGTTGGACCAATGGTTGTTAAGTCCTCTCAGTCTTGTTGGACCAGTGGTTGTTAAGTCCTCTCAGTCTTGTTGGACCAATGGTTGTTAAGTCCTCTCAGTCTTGTTGGACCAGTGGTTGTTAAGTCCTCTCAGTCTTGTTGGACCAGTGGTTGTTAAGTCCTCTCAGTCTTGTTGGACCAGTGGTTGTTAAGTCCTCTCAGTCTTGTTGGACCAATGGTTGTTAAGTCCTCTCAGTCTTGTTGGACCAATGGTTGTTAAGTCCTCTCAGTCTTGTTGGACCAATGGTTGTTAAGTCCTCTCAGTCTTGTTGGACCAATGGTTGTTAAGTCCTCTCAGTCTTGTTGGACCAATGGTTGTTAAGTCCTCTCAGTCTTGTTGGACCAGTGGTTGTTAAGTCCTCTCAGTCTTGTTGGACCAATGGTTGTTAAGTCCTCTCAGTCTTGTTGGACCAATGGTTGTTAAGTCCTCTCAGTCTTGTTGGACCAATGGTTGTTAAGTCCTCTAAGTCTTGTTGGACCAGTGGTTGTTAAGTCCTCTCAGTCTTGTTGGACCAATGGTTGTTAAGTCCTCTCAGTCTTGTTGGACCAATGGTTGTTAAGTCCTCTAAGTCTTCCTGACGGAAGACTGGACGTGGTTGTGGCCTCCCAGAGTGGCCTTGTTGGCACTGCTGCTGTATCTGGCGGCACTGTAGAGACAGCTTCTCTGGCAGGGCGGGAGGGTGTGGCTGTAATGTGAGGGTCACTGTAAGGTCAAGGTCACTGTAAGGTCAAGGTCACTGTAATGTGAAGGTTAAGGTCATTGTAATGTGAAGGTCAAGGTCACTGTAAGGTCAAGGTCACTGTAATAACTGGAGGTTACCTGTAGTGTTCCTCGAGTTCTTCTACTCCCCAAAGCCCGGCCCGAGGCCAGGCTTGACTTGTGATAACTTGGTCCACCAGGCTGTTGCTGGGAGCGGCCCGCAGGCCCACATACCCACTACAGCCTGGTTGGTCCGGCACTTCTTGCAAGAACCTGTCCAAGTGCCTCTTGAATACATCCACCTTTGTACCGGCAATATTTCTAATGCTTGCTGGGAGGGTGTTGAACACCTGTGGACCTCTGGTGTTCAGTGTTCTCTGGTTGTGTCTATGGCACCTCTACTCCTCACTGGTTCTATTCTGCATTTCCTTCCGCACCTTTGGCTCCAGACTGTTGTTATTCTACTGTACAACTCTGGGACCTGACCCTCCAGTATCTTCCTTGTATGTGTTATTGATACCTTTCTCGTCTCCTTTCCACAGTATTATAGTCGTGGGTTGGTTGATGTTGTCGTCGCTGATCCTTCTCTATGGACAACCCAACCCACAACTCGGTAGAGTGCTTATACTAGGAGATCACCCTTGGCACTTCTGGCTCTTGGAGAGGGGCTCAGCGTCACACGTTTAGGGGATGCGGCTCCAACACTTAGCCTCGTTGTCACGTGCACACACCCACTCGAGCCGCTGTGACTCCCCACTCTCTCCTTATGAGATATGATCTCCTCAATCCCCTATGACTTACTAGTATTACCTTCTACCCTGTCCACAGCAGTGGTTCTTGTTTCTATCTCTCTCTCTCTCTTCTTCTGTACTATTTCATGGGAAGCCTCACTAGGACAAGGGCAAACACCAGCAAATTGGGATACATTTACTGGACAAAGCACATACACAATACATACACATATAATAATAATGAATCCGATACTCTATAATATTACAATCGGGTTGCACTCCAACACAACCAGAACTTTACCATCAGCTTATCAAGTGGTATCCTATCTCCTGGTTCACCACCTGATACTATCAACCTCCTCAAGTTGATCAAGTCTACATACACTGTTGCACCATCAACAAGAGAAATATATATATATATATATCTATAAATGTATACAATGAAAATCAGCATGTGAATGCAATAACATATATCAGCATAAATATTCCTTGATACGCCGCAATGATCAATTGATCACCCTATCAGTCCTAGAAGCATACAACTGCAGGTAATCCAGCCTACGTCTGTAACTCTAAACTTCAGTATAAGGCACTCCTTGACATAAGAATGCCAACAATCACTCACCTCTCACTGCGTCTTGCACGCTAATGACAACCAAACACTATCAACTCCCTACAAGTAATCCACCAGAACTTCCCTTCCACCTCTGGAAGTTCACTACCCTGATATCTTTAGGTTCTTCCGGGCTTCACTACCAGGATCCTCTGCAGCTCCTCCAGGCTGCTATCATGAAGTTTTCTTGAGCAACTAAGGTGCTTCACCCTTCTGCTAGGTTCCTCCACAGCTCTCTTGGCTGCTACACCATGAAGTTCCCTCGAGCACTATGGTGCTTCACCACCTTTACGGAAGCACGTGACACTCCTCTTCACTACTTCTCCTCACAGCTCGAGGTCCTCTGCTCCACTACCTTGGAGTCTCATCAACTGCTTCATCTGTGCTGGCATCGAAGTTCTCAGCAACTTCTTCCCCAAAGACAAACCTGCAACCCATCGACACTCCAATAAAATTGTTTCCCCTTTAACACATAAACAAATATAACCACACAATATGCTTGCCTCAAACCTCTATCTGTCCTCTACATACAGTGAGAGTGGACTCCTCCGTTTTGGGCGGGTCCATACTCCACCTCGCCTGGCGGCGGTCCTCACTCGCTGGGAGGGTCTTCCTCCGTCAGGAGCCGGGCTCCCTCAGTCGCCTGCCAGCGCTCAGAGGGGACGGACGTCGCTCCGTGTTCCTCCCTCTCCACTCTCTTATTTCAGGTCTTCTGCCTTATTAAAACATGTCTAACTTATAAATAAACATCGCTACTGTCGCTGGGCACACGACCAACTACAAGCAATCACTATGAACTGGCGTATATCGTGCTTACCACAGATCGTCTGGTCGAGGGCGCTATCCCTCTGACAGAGCTTGGTCAAGGCGCTTCCACGGCCCACAATAATGCCTCTGGGCGGTTTAAAACTCTCCCCTTCGACCAGGACTTGAGACCACAACGTTCCCAGCTCAGTTCCACAGCTGGCACGTCTGCACACTTCTCTTCTCTTGGAGATATATCACTAGGGGTTCCCTTCTGACGGGAGCTCAACGGAGCGCGGCTTTCCCCTGCGATGTCTGGCACTCAAGTGAGGTCAAAGCCCCTCCAGAAGCGAGCCTCACGCCTCCAGCAAAATGTCCACATCTCCTAGCCAGTCATTTATCTGTTTCCTTCTTCACTGCCCATAATCTTAAATTGTTTTACATATCCAACCAGCCATTTTACATATGGGTTATCACCTCAATATTTGCTAGACCTTTTAATCAGGTCAGGCTTGATGAGTAACTTTCAAGGAGGGAGACTCGTTTCTCGTGCAGGCTGAGATCATAACACAGAGAACATTTTGAGAGCTTTGAGACGGTCCCAATAATTGAGGTGTTTTATCGTGTCTATGCGTGCCGTATATGTTCTCTGTATTCCCTCTAATTCAGAGATCTCTCCTGCTCTGAAAGGTGAAGTGAGTACCCAGCAGTACTCAAGACGGGACAGCACCAGTGATGTAAATAGTATTATCATTGCTGTGGGATCTCTGGATGTGAACGTTCTCATAATCCATCCTATCATTATCCTGGCCGCCGCCGCCGCTATATTTGCTCGGTAATGTTCACTAAATGTCAGGTCGTCTGACATCATAATCCCCAGATCTTTTACCTCTTGCTTTTTCTTCTATGAGTAGGTCTGATTGGTTTCTGTACCCTGTGTGTCGTTTAACTTCCTCGTTACCTCCACACCTCAGCACCTGTAACTTGTCACCGTTAAACATCATGTTATTTTCAGTTGACCAATCGAATACTTCATTTATATCTACCAGTAGTTTTTCAGTGACTTCTACTGAGTCAATTTTCATGCTGATTTTTGTATCATCTGCAAAGGATGACACGAAGCTGTGACTAGTATTTTTGTCTATAAGGGAGCTTTTGTCTCTACGGGAGCCGGCCGGCCGAACGGACAGCACGCTGGGCTTGTGATCCTGTGGTCCTGGGTTCGATCCCAGGCGCCGGCGAGAAACAATGGGCATTGTTTCTTTCACCCTATGCCCCTGTTACCTAGCAGTAAATAGGTACCTGAGAGTTAGTCAGCTGTCACTAGCTGCTTCCTGGGGGTGGAGGCCTGGTCGAGGACCGGGCCGCGGGGACACTAAAAAGCCCCGAAATCATCTCAAGATGACCTCAAGATATATCAGAGATAAGAATGAGAGATATCAGTGGTGCAAGGAATGTGCCCTGGGGTACAGTGCAGTGGTGTAAGGAATGTGCCCTGGGGTACAGAGCAGTGGTGCAGGGACTGTGCCCTGGGGTACAGAGCCTTTCACTGTACATGGGCTTGATCTTATTTGATTGACCGTCACTGCATTCTGTTTGACAGAAAGTTGAAAATCCAACGCCTCACTTTACCCGAACCAACCTGGCTGTGGTGGGTATGTGGGCCTGCGGGCCGCTCCAAGCAAGAGCCTGGTGGACCAAACTCTCACAAGTGAATCCTGGCCTCGGGCCGGGCTTGAGGAGTAGAACAACTCCCAGAACCCCATCAACCAGGTATCAAGCAGGTACCCGTTATTCCTATTGATCTCATTTTATGGGCTATCACTCCACGGTCACATTTCTCGAACGCCTTTGCAAAGTCTGTGTATACAACATCTCCAGTTTCCTTTTTCCTCTAAGGCTTTTGTGATTTTTGTCATAGTGGTTGAGTAACTGTGACAAACAGGATCTTCCCGCTCTAAATCCATGTTGTCCTGGGTAACCACACGCGGTAGTGTGGTTATCCAGGATTATCCTGGGTTATGAAGTTCATTATCTTCCATAAAACTGGAAATTTGATTCCTAATCTTTTTCAAAAAGTTTTATTATGTGTGATGTTAGTGCAATATCACTATATCATAATGCAGTACTATCAAGGTCACTGTATTATGAAGGTCAAAGTCAATGTAATGTAAAGGTCAAGATCATAACAAAAAACTTGACCTTCACATTATAATATAAAGGTCAAGGTGACTGTAATATAATGGTCAAAATCACAAATGTGGAGGTCAAGGCCATTGTCTTGAAAGAGTAACATTTAAGGCATTACATAACCCAGGACTGCCTAAGAGGCCTCCATTATAAGGCCAATACCCACAGCAGAATGAGGCACTGGTTCAATACCACAGCAGAATGAGGCACTGGTCCAATACCACAGCAGAATGAGGCACTGGTCCA
>NC_091198.1:21745385-21767885 GCF_040958095.1 Procambarus clarkii
TGCTGTTGTTGCTGCTGTTGTTGCTGTTGCTGCTGTTGCTGCTGCTGCTGTTGCTGCTGTTGTTGCTGCTGCTGCTGTTGCTGCTGTTGCTGCTGTTGCTGCTGCTGCTGTTGCTGCTGTTGTTGCTGCTGTTGCTGTTGTTGCTGCTGTTGTTGCTGCTGCTGCTGCTGTTGCTGCTGTTGCTGCTGTTGCTGCTGCTGCTGTTGCTGCTGTTGCTGCTGCTGCTGTTGTTGCTGCTGTTGCTGTTGCTGCTGTTGTTGCTGCTGCTGCTGCTGTTGCTGCTGTTGTTGCTGCTGCTGCTGTTGCTGCTGTTGCTGCTGTTGCTGCTGCTGCTGCCAACAGTGGTGCCATTTCGTATCGCTTCCCAAACGTGCATTTGTGTCACTCGGTGTTCCCCGGTCATTTGAATGGAGATCTTGGCGTAGTTATGAATTGTGAGACTTATTTTCTGATTAGTTTACTCGTCTTTATTCCAGACTTGAAAGATGTACATGTTTTTGTATATTTATCTGTTAACTTATCGTCTGTAAAGTTTGTAAAATACAGTGAAATACAATTATATAGAAAAATCAGTTGAAATACAATTATGTAGAAAAATCAGTTGAAATACAATTGAAGAAAAACATAAGAATTATTGAGAAGATTTGTGTTAGAATCATTAATCATACCCTTTCGGTCATATTCAAGAAAACACACACACACACACACACACACTCACACACTCACACACACACACACACACTCACACACTCACACACTCACACACACACACACACTCACACACACACACACTCACACACATACACACACACACACTCACACTCACACACACTCACACTCACACACACACACACACACACACACACACACACACTCACACACACACACACACACACACACACACACACACACACACACACACACACACATTGAGGATTGAAACAGAGGATGTTGATAGTAGGAGGCTACAAGATGACCTAGACAGACTGAATGAATGGTTCAACAAATGGCTGCTTAAGTTCAACCCGAGTAAATGTAAAGTAACGAAACTAGGCAGTGGAAACAGGAGGCCAGACACAGGATACAGAATAGGAAATGAAGTACTTAATGAAACGGACAGAGAGAAAGATCTAGGAGTTGATATCACAAAAAACCTGTCTCCTGAAGCCCACATAAAAAGAATAACGTCTGCGGTATATGAGAGGCTGGCTAACATCAGAACAGCGTTCAGGAACCTGTGTAAGGAATCATTCAGAACCTTGTATACCACATATGTAAGACCAATCCTGGAGTATGCGGCCCCAGCATGGAGCCCGTACCTTGTCAAGCATAACACGAAGGTGGAAAAACTTCAGAGGTATGCCACTAGGCTAGTCCCAGAACTAAGAGGCATGAGTTACGAGGAAAGGCTGCGGGAAATGCACCTTACGACACTGGAAGACAGAAGAGTAAGGGGAGACATGATCACTACCTACAAAATCCTCAGGGGAATTGACAGGGTAGACAAGGATAAACTATTCAACACGGGTAGTACACGACCAAGGGGACACAGGTGGAAATTGAGTACCCACATGAGCCACAGGGACGTTAGAAAGAAATTTTTCAGTGTCAGCGTAGTTAACAGTTTGCATTTGTCTTCAATGGCTTTATATTTGGCGTATCTTGCTTCATAATACTGTAACGCACTGTGCATGCGTATTACGGTATTTTATTTTAGTTGATTTAAAAACTTGATTATCCAAACCTAGTGACGCCACGCGCCGTCTCTGTTGGGGTCATCTTGTGCGTGTCTGTATCTTGTTTGTGGGAGTGTCGTGCCTCCATATAATGTGGGTGTGCTGTGCCTCTATATACTGTGGGAGTGTGCTTGTGCATAGCGTCGTGTCGTAGTGGGGGATGTGCTTGTCCTGCAGTGATGCTCTACGCACGTTCGATCCCAAGCAAGCAAACTAATCTATCGAGCCAGAGTGATAACAAACGTAATATTTCATTACCTTAATAGGCTGCATTTGTAATGTTACGACAACCTGATGAACGCTGCCTGTTAGTTGAGAGGACGGGATGGTAGTGTCCCAGTGTGCTTGGTGCGTTGTTAGTGAAGCCTGTGACTCCTGTTGGTGCTTGCTTGCTTGCTCGGTCATGCCTTCGGGTACGGCTACATTATTGCAGACTGGTGTTTCGTCCCCTAACGGTCCGTCTATCAGGGATGGAAGGTGGGGTTCACTCTAATAGCTGGTTACCTTGTGGCGATTCCGGGAGTCAAGGTGTCGTGGCCCGGTCTCTGACCAGTCCTCTTGTTTGAAGGTCTAGTCAACTCAAGTGTTGGACACGGCTGCTCGCGCCTTGATGACAACATTCATTCCCAGATTCTTGTCCATATCTCCCTACCGAGTCCTTTATAGTCACATTGGGTTAGTGCTTTCTCCTCGAAATAGATAACCTTGTCTTTCGATAGGCCTACCGAGTGACGGGGGATATCACGCCATATCTGGCGAGGCTGCACAATATCCAGTGAGGACCTTTTGCAAAATATACAGTGATGGGTGGTTAATGTCCAGTGTTTAATGCCCATAGGCCTAGCAGAATATCCAGTAAAAGGCCGAAAGGCTCCTGCACAATTCTTGTATGTCAATCTATTTTCAGTGTGTATTCCCGGGCCGCGGGAACATTGATCCTCGGCATCTCTAACATTACACAGATTAATATCACCTGATTACTTCATGTCCCATGATAATTCGGACCGTCATCTCCACTTGTCACAACGTTACATAAATGATGTACTAAATTGGCTAAATCTAATAGAGGTCCCACGAATAGAAAACGAGAGAGATGGTCGATTTGTCAGCTGTTGTTATTTATAAGGACGTCATTGTTCGGTCGATGGGCGCGTGAAAATACGATGTACTATTCGAGAGGACAAGTTGCATAAGTGCGCTACTCCCATACAAGAGTGTATGGTATAACCAGCTTACATGCAGTAATGGGTTTAGTTTGTCACCATTTTTTCCGTATTAACACATTTAGGTACATCTGTACTTGTGCAGCTGCCCAGGACTATATGAAGGGGAGTACAGTGTCAAAAAACTAGCTACGTGATGCTAAAAGTCATATATTCAGTAGTCTGCACTGGCATATATTAGGCATATATGCCTAATATATGCATATATTGGCATATATAGTGGCATATATGCCACTGACATATATTAGGTGCAATATGAGGATATCTTCAAGACCACGAGAGGTAATAAAGTAATTGCAAAGCTCCAGGTACCTCAAGCCAACTGGTCTGAATGGTCTGATAACTGGGCCTTCGGTGATGTAGTGTGGGAGATCATGCCCCAGTTCCTGCTCACAGAGTTTGCACCTGGAGTGCTCAGGATTGGGAGATCCGTCACCTGTAGCCACCTGCCACAGGTAACGGTAACCCAACCTGATCCTGGCAACCACTGTGTCGCACAGTCTGGTCCACGTGTTGTGCTGCCCATAAACATAGCTTTCAGATCTGAACAAATCATAGCTTTTTGTACTGGTGCTTTCAGGCCTTTTGGGAGTCTGTAATTTCTCTCCTGTCATACCTGAGTAGAAAATATGGTATGCAGTCCGTCCTCCTAAGGTTCCCCACCGTCAAGAAACTGTCGCACTAAAGTGCCCTCTCCTAACATACCAGAGGACCCAAAACAGAAAACGGGACAGTATGTCAATTTCGTGACGCTGCTGCCATTTTCTAGTACGACAATTTTTAGCCTTTGGTGGAGTATACGTCAAAATGCAACGTTTTATTAGGAAGACAGAAATGCAGCCCGTCCTCCAAACATCAGCCCGTCCTCCAAACATCAGACCGTCCTCCAAACATCAGACCGTCCTCCAAACATCAGACCGTCCTCCAAACAGCCCGTCCTCCAAACATCAGACCGTCCTCCAAACATCAGACCGTCCTCCAAACATCAGACCGTCCTCCAAACATCAGACCGTCCTCCAAACATCAGTCCGTCCTCCAAACATCAGTCCGTCGTCCAAACATCAGCCCGTCTTCCAAACATCAGCCCGTCCTCCCAACATCAGACCGTCCTCCAAACGTCAGCCCGTCCTCCAAACGTCAGCCCGTCCTCCAAACATCAGACCGTCCTCCAAACATCAGCCCGTCCTCCAAACAGCAGCCCGTCCTTCAAACATCAGCCCGTCCTCCAAACACCAGCCCGTCCTCCAAACATCAGCCCGTCCTCCCAACATCAGCCCGTCCTCCCAACACCAGCCCGTCCTCCCAACACCAACCCGTCCTCCCAACACCAACCCGTCCTCCCAACACCAACCCGTCCTCCCAACACCAACCTGTCCTCCCAACATCAGCCCGTCCTCCCAACATCAGACCGTCCTCCAAACATCAGTCCGTCCTCCAAACATCAGCCCGTCCTCCGAACATCAGCCCGTCCTCCAAACATCAGCCCGTCCTCCAAACATCAGCCCGTCCTCCTAACATCAGCCCGTCCTCCAAACATCAGCCCGTCCTCCAAACATCAGCCCGTCCTCCAAACATCAGCCCGTCCTCCAAACATCAGCCCGTCCTCCAAACATCAGCCCGTCCTCCAAACATCAGCCCGTCCTCCTAACATCAGCCCGTCCTCCAAACATCAGCCCGTCCTCCGAACATCAGCCCGTCCTCCGAACATCAGCCCGTCCTCCAAACATCAGCCCGTCCTCCTAACATCAGCCCGTCCTCCAAACATCAGCCCGTCCTCCTAACATCAACCCGTCCTCCTAACACCAACCCGTCCTCCAAACATCAGCCCGTCCTCCCAACATCAGACCGTCCTCCAAACATCAGTCCGTCCTCCCAACACCAACCCGTCCTCCCAACATCAGCCCGTCCTCCCAACACCAACCCGTCCTCCCAACACCAACCCGTCCTCCAAACATCAGCCCGTCCTCCCAACACCAACCCGTCCTCCCAACATCAGCCCGTCCTCCCAACATCAGCCCGTCCTCCCAACACCAACCCGTCCTCCCAACACCAACCCGTCCTCCCAACACCAATCCGTCCTCCCAACATCAGCCCGTCCTCCCAACATCAGCCCGTCCTCCCAACACCAACCCGTCCTCCCAACACCAACCCGTCCTCCCAACATCAGCCCGTCCTCCCAACACCAACCCGTCCTCCCAACACCAACCCGTCCTCCAAACATCAGCCCGTCCTCCCAACACCAACCCGTCCTCCCAACATCAGCCCGTCCTCCCAACATCAGCCCGTCCTCCCAACACCAACCCGTCCTCCCAACACCAACCCGTCCTCCCAACACCAACCCGTCCTCCCAACATCAGCCCGTCCTCCCAACACCAACCCGTCCTCCCAACATCAGCCCGTCCTCCCAACATCAGCCCGTCCTCCAAACATCAGCCCGTCCTCCCAACACCAGCCCGTCCTCCCAACACCAACCCATCCTCCAAACATCAGCCCGTCCTCCAAACATCAGCCCGTCCTCCAAACAACAGCCCGTCCTCCAAACAAAGACCCAAAAGTGATTCCACCCACCCGCCAACCCCCCCCCCCCCACCCAGCTGTTTATGAATGAAAAACGGTGTGTACACGACTCTCAACTGCTGACGTTCGAACACTTCCGGAACAAGTGCTTCACTGACGACTTGTGTTCGAACCACAACGCTGTAAATGCTTCACCCACGGACTACAAATACAAATAATCGCCAACAGAACCTAAACACCTAACCTAACCTAACCTAACCTAACCTAAACACCTAACCTAACCTGTGTCTAAGTTAGCCTAAGTTGGTTGTCAAATCGCCAAGTCGTAGTCCGAGATTTCATTTGTGATTTTAGCTGTAGCTTATTTTCTTGTGAATGCCTAATTAGAAAATTATACCCTAGGCCTAAGCAGTTAGCCTATTTGCGTTTCCGCGGAATAAACATTGGAGGAAAAAACTACACGTTTCTACTAAATATTTGGTCATCGTGAAGGTAGAATCAGTGAGGACTTCCATTTTCTCACCTGGAATGTTTTTCACTTATGTTCTGCCACTAGGCGAGGCTTATATAGCGGGGTTCTAGCCTCATGGCTAGCTAGCTAGCCGGTGTCTCGCATATTTCAGCTTTGACTTACCAGTCTCAATACCTGGCTAGCTTGTTGGTATTCAATGCACGCCGCGTCCGGCATGCATTTTCCGACAGCTTGAGCCATTAATCATCCCAGTATGGCGTGCATTTTATCCTCCAGGATAAAATGCACGCCATACGCGGCGTGCATTTTAGGGCCTCAGGCTCCCCTCTCCCCGGGCCTCAGGCTCCCCTGAGGCCCGGTCAGAGACCGGGCCTCAGGGGAGCGATGATCCTCGGGATCACCGCAGGTCGAGTCAATTGCTTAATTACCCAACCCGTCCTCCCAACTAATAGGTCGCATTTTCTACGTAATTGTATCCATCGTTACAAACCTCAACCAATTAATCAATTTAAGGACTCACAAATATGTACGTTTTCTATGCCGCGGACTTGATAGGTTAATGATGGGTTGGTTAGCCTTGTCCCTTCTGGTTAGGATAAAAGGTTGGATTTTTTACGGACTGGTAAAGTTAGGTAATAGACTGGACGTTGACTTCCACAGGTAGCCTAGTGCGTTACCTGGTTGATACCTGGTTGATGGGGTTCTGGGAGTTGTTCTACTCCCCAAGCCCGGCTCGAGGCCAGGCTTGACTAGTGAGAGTTTGGTCCAACAGGCTGTTGCTTGCAGCTTCCCGCAGGCCCACATATACCTGGTTGATGGGGTTTTAGGAGTTCTTCTACTCCCCAATCCCGGCCCGAGGCCAGGCCTGACTTGTGAGAGTTTGGTCCACCAGGCTGTTGCTTGCAGCTTCCCGCAGGCCCACATATACCTCGTTGATGGGGTTCTGGGAGTTCTTCTACTCACCAATGACTTGTGAGAGTTTGGTCCACCAGGCTGTTGCTTGGAGCGGCCTACATACCCACCACAGCCCGGTTGCTCCAGCCTTCTTTAAAAGGTCTATGGTATGACCTTAGCTGCTAGTGAGGAAGGCTGCGAGGTAACTTGAAACAGACACGGTTAGTGGAGTAACTAAAGGCTGTAGTGATAGTTTCGTGTATTATCTCACTCAATATGTGGGTCTACGGCTAATTATATTATTGGATCGTTAATACTAAGCATGAACTTGTATTAGGCCTAATTGTGAGTAGGCTTACAATCATTATACTCCTTTCACAATATAATGTATGGATGTAATATAATTTGGGTCTGAATTCCCCTAGAGTTTGTAATGTTTGGTGCCTAGTTACACAATAACTGCAGTGTAGTGTAGTGTCAAGAGCCAGGTGTGTGATACTAAGGTACCTGGATATTATACACCTGCCCTAGACTATATGAACGGTTACACAGTGTGTGTCAAGAGTCAGGTGTGTGATACTAAAGTACCTGGACATTTATACACCTGCCCCTAGACTATATGAAGGGTTACACCGTGTGTGTCAAGAGCCAGGTGTGTGATACTAAGGTACCTGGACATTTATACAGCTGCCCTAGACTATATGAAGGGTTACACAGTGTGTGTCAAGAGCCAGGTGTGTGATACTAAGGTACCTGGACATTTATACAGCTGCCCTAGACTATATGAAGGGTTACACAGTGTGTGTCAAGAGCCAGGTGTGTGATACTAAGGTACCTGGACATTTATACACCTGCCCCTAGACTATATGAAGGGTTACACCGTGTGTGTCAAGAGCCAGGTGTGTGATACTAAGGTTATGTGATTTTCTAACTCAGAAGACACCTAGTATGTTCAATACATCTGGGGGGGGGGAGGGGGAGTAGGTATAGTGGTCAAAGTTAGAGAATGGGAGGGAGTGTGTGTGTGGGGGGGGGGGGAGGGGTGTTAGCGAGGGTAGTGACCATTAACCATTAACATTTATGTGTAAATTTGAGTGTACATCAACTCCCCCCTTCAACCCCCTTAACACCGGCTCTCTTAACCGGCTGCAGCAGCAGCTGATGGTTTGTTGACATCGGTTATGAATAGGTCTTCCGGAACTGCTTTTCCGGCCCCGACACTATCATCCCCCTATTCTCTCCCCCCACCACCTACCTACCCCCCCCCTCCACCTACCTCCCACCAGGGCCCCTCACTTACCTCACCTGCCCCCCCCCCCCCTACCTCCGTAACCCGCCACCCCCTCCCCACACCGACACCCCACCCCCTACTTAACCCCACTCCCACCCCACTTCCCACCTACCTACCCACCCACCCACCTACCTACCTACCTATCTACTACTCCCCTCCCCTCCCACTCATCGACCACAATTACTTTGCTTCCTGCAGCAGTAACAGCCCGGGCAGGAGCTGTTGTTATCTGCACCAGCAGCCGTAGTGGTGACACCACAGTGCTGCTGGAGCAGTTGACTGCTCCAGCAGTGGTGTTGACTGTTGCTGCTTCACTCCTTGCATTCTCACACCTCTGCTCCTCCTCCTCTCCTCTCCTCTCCTCTCCTCTCCTCTCCTCTCCTCTCCTCTCCTCTCTTCGCTCACAGGTTAGATTAGCATGTTTAAACCCTACAATCTCCTGTGGCTGTTCAATAAATCACTGGACTATATGTTTAGCACATCTCTCGCCCTGTCCATGGAGGACAAAAGAAAATGGATATATTCTGGTTAGCATTGTAAACGTCTGGCCACGTCTGTGGTAGAAAAATGATATAAATATAATTTCACCCTCCTTTGTGCTGTCTAACGCAGTGATTTACAACCAGGGTTCAGTGAGTGAACCGGGGTTCTTCTCTGTCTCTCTCTCTCCCCTCATCTCTCACTCTCTCCCCTCATCTCTCACTCCCTCCCTCCCTCCCCTCATCACTCACTCCCTCCCTCCCCTCATCACTCACTCCCTCCCTCCCCTCATCCCTCACTCTCTCCCCTCATCCCTCACTCTCTCCCTCCCTCCCCTCATCCCTCACTCCCTCCCTCCCCTCATCCCTCACTCTCTCCCTCCCCTCATCCCTCACTCTCTCTCTCCCCTCATCCCTCACTCCCTCCCTCCCCTCATCCCTCACTCTCTCCCTCCCCTCATCCCTCACTCTCTCCCTCCCCTCATCCCTCACTCTCTCCCTCCCTCCCCTCATCCCTCACTCTCTCCCTCCCCTCATCCCTCACTCTCTCCCTCCCCCTCATCCCTCACTCCCTCCCTCCCCTCATCCCTCACTCTCTCCCTCCCCCTCATCCCTCACTCTCTCCCTCCCCCTCATCCCTCACTCTCTCCCTCCCCCTCATCCCTCACTCTCTCCCTCCCCCTCATCCCTCACTCTCTCCCTCCCCTCATCCCTCACTCTCTCCCTCCCCTCATCCCTCACTCTCTCCCTCCCCTCATCCCTCACTCTCTCCCTCCCTCGTTCCCTCTGGACTGCTCACACTCCAGGTGCACCTCGTAGCCTAGTGCTCTATGACCCTTGGTGTGGGCGCGTCTCTCAAGGCCAAGCTGTCGTAACTTTTACCCCACAAGTTGATATCTTGCTGTATCACACAATAACCAGTTATCAATGGCAAGGTCAGGCTGCAACACGTTATCAATAAGTCAAGCCTGCAATTGTCCCCAGAGACACCGGGGTGTGCAATGAGTGGACGTTTATCTTTAAGGAAGATAAAATGTCCCTTAAATGGACCCCCATCACTTCATCACTGAGACGCGCGGGACCCATTACTGCCGCTCAAGACGGTAATGGGCACCTTGCGGTAACCTTGCCATGATTTCGGGGCTTAGCGTCCCCGCGGCCCGGTCCTCGACCAGGCCTGCTCGCCGCTGCATAAGTCAACCAGGCTGTTAGACTAAGCAGCCTGACGTATAAATCATAGCCTGGTTGATCAGGTATTCTTCAGAGGTGTTTTATCTAGTTCTCACGAATCACGACTGCTCATGGTATCGCGAAACCGAGTATGACGCTATCAAACTGTTGTGGGATGCAACCTGCAGGAGGTTAGTCGTTGCCTTATGGGGGGGAGGAGGTGGGCTTCCTCTAAAAAGCCTATGATATACAGGCTTCCTGTCCCAAAGCCGGGAAATATTAAACAATTTCCTTATAGAATTCTGAACTCCCCTTACACAGTGAAGCATGTCTTCGCTAGATGCTTTAAGGAATGTTATCTTGAGATGATGATCTTGAGGTTATCTTGATGATTTCGGGGCTTTTTAGTGTCCCCGCGGCCCGGTCCTCGACCAGGCCTCCACCCCCAGGAAGCAGCCCGTGACAGCTAACACCCAGGTACCTATTTTACTGCTAGGTAACAAGGGCATAGGGTGAAAGAAACTCTGCCCATTGTTTCTCGCCGGCGCCTGGGATCGAACCCAGGACCACAGGATCACAAGTCCAGCGTGCTGTCCGCTCAGCCGACCGGCTCCTCAGCGTCAATGTGCAGCGTCTTCTGATACAAATTAGTTTTGTTATTAATGTATTGATGTGAGTAGTCACTAATGTTTCCGGTCAGTAATGTGAGTGATCAATAAGTGATCAATGGTGTGATTGATCATCAAGACACGCCAGTTGTAAGCCAGATATTACCGATCAATGATGAGATTGATCATCAAGACACGCCAGTTGTAAGCCAGATATTACCGATCAATGATGTGATTGATCATCAAGACACGCCAGTTGTAAGCCAGATATTACCGATCAATGATGAGATTGATCATCAAGACACGCCAGTTGTAAGCCAGATATTACCGATCAATGATGTGATTGATCATCAAGACACGCCAGTTGTAAGCCAGATATTACCGATCAATGATGTGATTGATCATCAAGACACGCCAGTTGTAAGCCAGATATTACCGATCAATGATGTGATTGATCATCAAGACACGCCAGTTGTAAGCCAGATATTACCATACCACTAAGGGTCGTTAATATACGGTCGTGACCAACGTTGGACCAATGGTTGTTAAGTGCTCTCAGTCTTGTTGGACCAATGGTTGTTAAGTCCTCTCAGTCTTGTTGGACCAGTGGTTGTTAAGTCCTCTCAGTCTTGGTGGACCAGTGGTTGTTAAGTCCTCTCTCAGTCTTGGTGGACCAGTGGTTGTTAAGTGCTCTCTCAGTCTTGTTGGACCAATGGTTGTTAAGTCCTCTCAGTCTTGTTGGACCAATGGTTGTTAAGTCCTCTCAGTCTTGTTGGACCAATGGTTGTTAAGTCCTCTCAGTCTTGTTGGACCAATGGTTGTTAAGTGCTCTCAGTCTTGTTGGACCAATGGTTGTTAAGTCCTCTCAGTCTTGTTGGACCAATGGTTGTTAAGTGCTCTCAGTCTTGTTGGACCAATGGTTGTTAAGTGCTCTCAGTGTTGTTGGACCAATGGTTGTTAAGTCCTCTCAGTCTTGTTGGACCAATGGTTGTTAAGTCCTCTCAGTCTTGTTGGACCAATGGTTGTTAAGTCCTCTCAGTCTTGTTGGACCAATGGTTGTTAAGTCCTCTAAGTCTTCCTGACGGAAGACTGGACGTGGTTGTGGCCTCCCAGAGTGGCCTTGTTGGCACTGCTGCTGTATCTGGCGGCACTGTAGAGACAGCTTCTCTGGCAGGGCGGGAGGGTGTGGCTGTAATGTGAGGGTCACTGTAAGGTCAAGGTCACTGTAAGGTCAAGGTCACTGTAATGTCAAGGTTAAGGTCATTGTAATGTGAAGGTCAAGGTCACTGTAAGGTCAAGGTCACTGTAATAACTGGTCACAGGTCAAGGTCACTGTTACCTGTAGTGTTCCTCGAGTTCTTCTACTCCCCAAAGCCCGGCCCGAGGCCAGGCTTGACTTGTGATAACTTGGTCCACCAGGCTGTTGTTGGGAGCGGCCCGCAGGCCCACATATCCACTACAGCCTGGTTGGTCCGGCACTTCTTGCAAGAACCTGTCCAAGTGCCTCTTGAATACATCCACCTTTGTACCGGCAATATTTCTAATGCTTGCTGGGAGGGTGTTGAACAGCTGTGGACCTCTGGTGTTCAGTGTTCTCTGGTTGTGTCTATGGCACCTCTACTCCTCACTGGTTCTAGTCTGCATTTCCTTCCGCACCTTTGGCTCCAGACTGTTGTTATTCTACTGTACAACTCTGGGACCTGACCCTCCAGTATCTTCCTTGTATGTGTTATTGATACCTTTCTCGTCTCCTTTCCACAGTATTATAGTCGTGGGTTGGTTGATGTTGTCGTCGCTGATCCTTCTCTATGGACAACCCAACCCACAACTCGGTAGAGTGCTTATACTAGGAGATCACCCTTGGCACTTCTGGCTCTTGGAGAGGGGCTCAGCGTCACACGTTTAGGGGATGCGGCTCCAACACTTAGCCTCGTTGTCACGTGCACACACCCACTCGAGCCGCTGTGACTCCCCACTCTCTCCTTATGAGATATGATCTCCTCAATCCCCTATGACTTACTAGTATTACCTTCTACCCTGTCCACAGCAGTGGTTCTTGTTTCTATCTCTCTCTCTCTCTTCTTCTGTACTATTTCATGGGAAGCCTCACTAGGACAAGGGCAAACACCAGCAAATTGGGATACATTTACTGGACAAAGCACATACACAATACATACACATATAATAATAATGAATCCGATACTCTATAATATTACAATCGGGTTGCACTCCAACACAACCAGAACTTTACCATCAGCTTATCAAGTGGTATCCTATCTCCTGGTTCACCACCTGATACTATCAACCTCCTCAAGTTGATCAAGTCTACATACACTGTTGCACCATCAACAAGAGAAATATATATATATATATATATATATATATATATATATATATATATATATATATATATATATATATATATAAATGTATACAATGAAAATCAGCATGTGACTGCAATAACATATATCAGCATAAATATTCCTTGATACGCCGCAATGATCAATTGATCACCCTATCAGTCCTAGAAGCATACAACTGCAGGTAATCCAGCCTACGTCTGTAACTCTAAACTTCAGTATAAGGCACTCCTTGACATAAGAATGCCAACAATCACTCACCTCTCACTGCGTCTTGCACGCTAATGACAACCAAACACTATCAACTCCCTACAAGTAATCCACCAGAACTTCCCTTCCACCTCTGGAAGTTCACTACCCTGATATCTTTAGGTTCTTCCGGGCTTCACTACCAGGATCCTCTGCAGCTCCTCCAGGCTGCTATCATGAAGTTTTCTTGAGCAACTAAGGTGCTTCACCCTTCTGCTAGGTTCCTCCACAGCTCTCTTGGCTGCTACACCATGAAGTTCCCTCGAGCACTATGGTGCTTCACCACCTTTACGGAAGCACGTGACACTCCTCTTCACTACTTCTCCTCACAGCTCGAGGTCCTCTGCTCCACTACCTTGGAGTCTCATCAACTGCTTCATCTGTGCTGGCATCGAAGTTCTCAGCAACTTCTTCCCCAAAGACAAACCTGCAACCCATCGACACTCCAATAAAATTGTTTCCCCTTTAACACATAAACAAATATAACCACACAATATGCTTGCCTCAAACCTCTATCTGTCCTCTACATACAGTGAGAGTGGACTCCTCCGTTTTGGGCGGGTCCATACTCCACCTCGCATGGCGGCGGTCCTCACTCGCTGGGAGGGTCTTCCTCCGTCAGGAGCCGGGCTCCCTCAGTCGCCTGCCAGCGCTCAGAGGGGACGGACGTCGCTCCGTGTTCCTCCCTCTCCACTCTCTTATTTCAGGTCTTCTGCCTTATTAAAACATGTCTAACTTATAAATAAACATCGCTACTGTCGCTGGGCACACGACCAACTACAAGCAATCACTATGAACTGGCGTATATCGTGCTTACCACAGATCGTCTGGTCGAGGGCGCTATCCCTCTGACAGAGCTTGGTCAAGGCGCTTCCACGGCCCACAATAATGCCTCTGGGCGGTTTAAAACTCTCCCCTTCGACCAGGACTTGAGACCACAACGTTCCCAGCTCAGTTCCACAGCTGGCACGTCTGCACACTTCTCTTCTCTTGGAGATATATCACTAGGGGTTCCCTTCTGACGGGAGCTCAACGGAGCGCGGCTTTCCCCTGCGATGTCTGGCACTCAAGTGAGGTCAAAGCCCCTCCAGAAGCGAGCCTCACGCCTCCAGCAAAATGTCCACATCTCGTAGCCAGTCATTTATCTGTTTCCTTCTTCACTGCCCATAATCTTAAATTGTTTTACATATCCAACCAGCCATTTTACATATGGGTTATCACCTCAATATTTGCTAGACCTTTTAATCAGGTCAGGCTTGATGAGTAACTCTCAAGGAGGGAGACTCGTTTCTCCTGCAGGCTGAGATCATAACACAGAGAACATTTTGAGAGCTTTGAGACGGTCCCAATAATTGAGGTGTTTTATCGTGTCTATGTGTGCCGTATATGTTCTCTGTATTCCCTCTAATTCAGAGATCTCTCCTGCTCTGAAAGGTGAAGTGAGTACCCAGCAGTACTCAAGACGGGACAGCACCAGTGATGTAAATAGTATTATCATTGCTGTGGGATCTCTGGATGTGAACGTTCTCATAATCCATCCTATCATTATCCTGGCCGCCGCCGCCGCTATATTTGCTCGGTAATGTTCACTAAATGTCAGGTCGTCTGACATCATAATCCCCAGATCTTTTACCTCTTGCTTTTTCTTCTATGAGTAGGTCTGATTGGTTTCTGTACCCTGTGTGTCGTTTAACTTCCTCGTTACCTCCACACCTCAGCACCTGTAACTTGTCACCGTTAAACATCATGTTATTTTCAGTTGACCAATCGAATACTTTATTTATATCTACCAGTAGTTTTTCAGTGACTTCTACTGAGTCAATTTTCATGCTGATTTTTGTATCATCTGCAAAGGATGACACGAAGCTGTGACTAGTATTTTTGTCTATAAGGGAGCTTTTGTCTCTACGGGAGCCGGCCGGCCGAACGGACAGCACGCTGGGCTTGTGATCCTGTGGTCCTGGGTTCGATCCCAGGCGCCGGCGAGAAACAATGGGCAATGTTTCTTTCACCCTATGTCCCTGTTACCTAGCAGTAAAATAGGTACCTGGGAGTTAGTCAGCTGTTACTAGCTGCTTCCTGGGAGTGGAGGCCTGGTCGAGGACCGGGCCGCGGGGACACTAAAAAGCCCCGAAATCATCTCAAGATATATCAGAGATAAGAATGAGAGATATCAGTGGTGCAAGGAATGTGCCCTGGGGTACAGTGCAGTAGTGTAAGGTATGTGCCCTGGGGTACAGAGCCTTTCACTGTACTTGGGCTTGATCTAATTTGATTGACCGTCACTCTCTGCATTCTGTTTGAAAGAAAATTGAAAATCCAACGCCTCACTTTACCCGTTATTCCTATTGATCTCATTTTGTGTGCTATTACTCCATGGTCACATTTCTCGAACGCCTTTGCAAAGTCTGTGTATACAACATCTCCAGTTTCCTTTTTCCTCTAAGGCTTTTGTGATTTTTGTCATAGTGGTTGAGTAACTGTGACAAACAGGATCTTCCCGCTCTAAATCCATGTTGTCCTGGGTAACCACACGCGGTAGTGGGGTTATCCAGGATTATCCTGGGTTATGAAGTTCATTATCTTCCATAAAACTGGAAATTTGATTCCTAATCTTTTTCAAAAAGTTTTATTATGTGTGATGTTAGTGTAATATCACTATATCATAATACAGTACTATCAAGGTCACTGTATTATGAAGGTCAAAGTCAATGTAATGTAAAGGTCAAGATCATAACAAAAAACTTGACCTTCACATTATAATATAAAGGTCAAGGTGACTGTAATATAATGGTCAAAATCACAAATGTGGAGGTCAAGGCCATTGTCTTGAAAGAGTAACATTTACCCAGGACTGCCTAAGAGGCCTCCATTATAAGGCCAATACCCACAGCAGAATGAGGCACTGGTTCAATACCCACAGCAGAATGAGGCACTGGTTCAATACCCACAGCAGAATGAGGCACTGGTGCAATACCCACAGCAGAATGAGGCACTGGTCAAATACCCACAGCAGAATGAGGCACTGGTCAAATACCCACAGCAGAATGAGGCACTGGTCCAATACTCACAGCAGAATGAGGCACTGGTCCAATACCCACAGCAGAATGAGGCACTGGTTCAATACCCACAGCAGAATGAGGCACTGGTCCAATACCCACAGCAGAATGAGGCACTGGTCCAATACCCACAGCAGAATGAGGCACTGGTCCAATACCCACAGCAGAATGAGGCACTGGTCCAATACCCACAGCAGAATGAGGCACTGGTCCAATACCCACAGCAGAATGAGGCACTGGTCCAATACCCACAGCAGAATGAGGCACTGGTTCAATACCCACAGCAGAATAGAACTAGTGAGGAGTAGAGGTGCCATAGACACAACCAGAGAACACTGAACACCAGAGGTCCACAGCTGTTCAACACCCTCCCAGCAAGCATTAGAAATATTGTCGGTACAAAGGTGGATGTATTCAAGAGGCACTTGGACAGGTTCTTGCAAGAAGTGCCGGACCAACCAGGCTGTAGTGGGTATGTGGGCCTGCTGGCCGCTCCAAGCAACAGCCTGGTGGACCAAGTTATCACAAGTAGCCAGGCCGAGCTCGGGGAGTAGAAAAACTCGTGAAACCCTCTCTAGGTATTCTCCAGGTACTAGGATCTGACCCCCCCCCCTCAGTAGGCGGCTAACAGCCAAGTAGCCTATCTCTGTAGCACAGCTGGGTGAACAGAGACATAAGAGGACTCCATTACCCGTTTCGTACTGTCTAAATGTTGACTACAGACCATCTGTCTCGCCCCAGTCTGCCCGTCTCTTTCCCCTTGCTTGTTTTCCTTCCTATCGGTCACAGGCGTTATCACAGGTTAGACGGCGCTGTCTGATAGGTTGGCTGTGAAGGTCAAAGGTCAGGTCATCTGTTGCTGTCGGGTCGAAATGTGCAACCTCTCACACGGGTCAAAAGACAGCCTAGCGAGTATACGAAATAGTAGTTAGTAACAGTTGATTCATTGACGGTTGAGAGGCGGGCCGAAAGAGCAGAGCTCAACCCCCGCAAGCACAACTAGGTGAATACACCAACCATTCTTATCAACTCGACAAACTCTACACGCAAGAACTACACATTTTATGGCTAAAATCCAGACCATATATACACAAATTATATTAGATTCATTGGCATATATGTAATTATTTATATTTCATTATAAAAAGCTGGCCCGAGAGCTGCATCTCGACCGCTTTAGAGCGTCCACATAGACAATATTGATATAAGAGTGGACTTGATGAAAGCCGGTTTGTGAATTCCTAAGATAAACATTGGGTATTTTTCCATCACTGGAAGGTTAGGTTGCTAGGCTACCGTGCAGCAGGCTAATAGGTCAATATCAGGTAGATGTGGGATAAGTACCGGTATAAGGGCTCTTGTAGTGAGGGAAGATGATATCAGGTAGTCTCAGAGTACCGATATAAGATATCCTGCAGGTATGAGGAACTGGTATGTGATATCAAACCCGCTGTGGCGTGTTGATCCCACTGATGCCAAGGATGTCAGAGATGTGTTTATCCTGAGCGTCAGGTGACGGAGCCAGCATCAGCCTCTGAGGTTGTCGTATCGTTCCATTCGTGTGAGAGAAAAAACCCAGCAACAACAGTTTGTTAGACCTATGGGCAAGAGGAATGGAAATGTGGCTGCCTCCATCCCTAGATTAAGATGGATAGGCTCTTTTTTTTTTGTCCTACGTGCCAAAATATGTTAATTAATGACAAAAATATTTCATACTTTCAATTATAAATGCAATTATGAATATAAATGACCTGATACACAAAATAATGAGTTTAGAATCTCTCTTGTATGGATTCCATCTCACATAAATATAACCCATCGTAATGACAGACATTGCAGCCAAATTTGCGTGTAACAGGCATGGAGTTGAATTAGACCTAAGCACTCCCATCTCTGTTGTCAAAACTGTATTGTTCCGAACACTCAGGTCTGACAGGAGAGAAATTACAGACTCTCAAAAGGCCTGAAAGCACCAGTATAAAAAGCTATGATTTGTTCAGATCTGAAACCTATGTTTATGGGCAGCACAACACGTGGACCAGACTGTGCGACACAGTGGTTGCCAGGATCAGGTTGGGTTACCGTTACCTGTGGCAGGTGGCTACAGGTGACGGATCTCCCAATCCTGAGCACTCCAGGTGCAAACTCTGTGAGCAGGAACTGGGGCATGATCTCCCACACTACATCACCGAAGGCCCAGTTATCAGACCATTCAGACCAGTTGGCATGAGGTACCTGGAGCTTTGCAATTACTTTATTATCTCTCGTGGTCTTGAAGATATCCTCATATTGCACCTAATATATGTCAGTGGCATATATGCCAATATATGCATATATTAGGCATATATGCCTAATATATGCTAGTGCAGACTACTGAATATATGACTTTTAGCATCACGTAGCTAGCTTTTTGACACACACTGTACTCCCCTTCATATAGTCTGAGGCAGCTGCACAAATTCACATGTACCTAAATGTGTTAATAAAAAAAATCTTCATAAATCGAAATCACTCGATCCCCATAAGCAATCAAAGGACCCTCTAGTTTTCACAACCAACAATCAAGTGACCTTGTTTTCTACAATCAAAACAATAAAAAACTGGATGATATCAACATTGTAGACGACTTCCAGGCTTCCAGACTCAAGGACCTGGTCGCCAAGTCAAGATGACATACCATGTCTTGTGGTAGTTACTTGCGACTGCTACAGCGATGGCTTGGCTTCTTACGGGGTCGGCGTTCGATCCCCCGATGGTAGAGTGGATGGCCACTGTTCCGTCACCCTGTCCTTATACTCGCTATCCAGGTCCTCATACTCGCTATCCAGATCCTCATACTCCCTATCCAGATCATACTCGCTATCCAGCTCCTCATACTCCCTATCCAGCTCATCATACTCCCTATCCAGATCCTCATACTCGTTATCCAAATCCTCATACTCCTTATCCAGGTCTTCATACTCGCTATCCAGGTCCCCATACTCGCTATCCAGGTCCCCATACTCGCTATCCAGGTCCCCATACTCGCTATCCAGGTCCTCATACTCGCAATCCAGATCCTCATACTCGCTATCCAGGTCCTCATACTCCCTATCCAGGTCCTCATACTCGCTATCCAGGTCCTCATACTCCCTATCCAAGTCCTCATACTCCCTATCCAGATCCTCATACTCCCTATCCTCATTCACCATAACCAGGTCCTCACAGCTCCTTGTCCTTCTATTTGAACACACTAGAAGTACTAGAGAATGAGGCCACAAGGGAGGATCTTGGTGGCCCAAGATGCCCAAGAATCGTCAACACGAGGGAAGAAAGGATAGCAGATCCTCCAAAGGATACCTGATCAACCAGGCTGTGACTCATACGTCAGGCTGCGAGCAGCCGCGTCCAACAGCCTGGTTGATCAGTCCAGCAACCAGGAGGCCTGGTCGACGACCGGGCCGCGGGGACGCTAAGCCCCGGAAGCACCTCAAGGTAACCTCAAGGCAAGGTAAGAACTGAAGCTTCCGACCATACTAGAGAGAATCATGCAAGTCAACACCACCTTTTGCCTTAAAGTCATGAGATGACGCCTCCTTTGAGACAAACTATTTTGCGGCGGTAATATCCCAGTGATTGGTGCCAACATTGGTGCCTACATTGGTGCCAACATGGTGGCAACATGGTGCCAACATGGTGCCAATATGGTGCCTACATGGTGGCAATATGGTGCCTACATTGGTGCCAACATGGTGCCCACATGGTGCCAACATGGTGCCAACATTGGTGCCAACATGGTGCCCACATGGTGCCAACATTGGTGCCAACATGGTGCCAACATGGTGCCCACATGGTGCCAACATGGTGCCAACATTGGTGCCAACATGGTGCCCACATGGTGCCAACATTGGTGCCAACATGGTGCCAACATGGTGCCAACATGGTGGCAATATGGTGCCAACATGGTGCCCACATGGTGCCAACATGGTGCCAACATGGTGCCAACATGGTGCCCACATGGTGCCAACATGGTGCCTACATGGTACCTACATGGTACCTACATGGTACCTACATGGTGCCAACATAGTGGCAACATGGTACCTACATGGTGCCAACATGGTGCCAACATGGTGCCAACATAGTGCCCACATGGTGCCAACATGGTACCTACATGGTGCCAACATGGTGCCAACATGGTGCCCACATGGTGCCCACATGGTGCCAACATAGTGCCATCACCAAGAACCATCCTGGTCAACAGGACAGCCTGCAGGCTGTTATACCCTGCGGTTACCTTGCGATGATTTCGGGGCTCAACGTCCTCGCGGCCCGGTCGTCGACTAGGCCTCCTGGTTTGTGGACTGGTCAACCAGGCTGTTGGAAGCGGCTGCTCGCAGCCTGACGTATGAGTCACAGCCTGGTTGATCATTGTTTATATTATTTACTTATTAGATTCTTTATAGAAACAATACTTGTACACAGTGCCAGGTTAAGCAAGTGTCAGGTTAAGTGTCAGGTTAAACAAGTGTCAGGTTAAGTGTCAGGTTAAACAAGTGTCAGGTTAAGTGTCAGGTTAAACAAGTGTCAGGTTAAGCAAGTGTCAGGTTAAGTGTCAGGTTAAACAAGTGTCAGGTTAAGCAAGTGTCAGGTTAAGCAAGTGTCAGGTTAAGTGTCAGGTTAAACAAGTGCCAGGTTAAGCAAGTGTCAGGTTAAGCAAGTGCCAGGTTAAACAAGTGCCAGGTTAAGCAAGTGTCAGGTTAAGTGTCAGGTTAAACAAGTGCCAGGTTAAGCAAGTGTCAGGTTAAACAAGTGCCAGGTTAAGCAAGTGCCAGGTTAAGCAAGTGCCAGGTTAAGCAAGTGTCAGGTTAAGTGTCAGGTTAAACAAGTGTCAGGTTAAGCAAGTGCCAGGTTAAGTGTCAGGTTAAACAAGTGTCAGGTTAAGCAAGTGCCAGGTTAAGCAAGTGCCAGGTTAAACAAGTGTCAGGTTAAGTGTCAGGTTAAGCAAGTGTCAGGTTAAGTGTCAGGATAAACAAGTGTCAGGTTAAGCAAGTGCCAGGTTAAGTGTCAGGTTAAACAAGTGTCAGGTTAAACAAGTGTCAGGTTAAGCAAGTGCCAGGTTAAGTGTCAGGTTAAACAAGTGTCAGGTTAAGCAAGTGCCAGGTTAAGCAAGTGCCAGGTTAAGTGTCAGGTTAAACAAGTGTCAGGTTAAGCAAGTGCCAGGTTAAGTGTCAGGTTAAACAAGTGTCAGGTTAAGCAAGTGCCAGGTTAAGCAAGTGCCAGGTTAAGTGTCAGGTTAAACAAGTGTCAGGTTAAGCAAGTGTCAGGGTAAGTGTCAGGTTAAACAAGTGTCAGGTTAAGCAAGTGCCAGGTTAAGCAAGTGCCAGGTTAAGCAAGTGTCAGGTTAAGTGTCAGGTTAAACAAGTGTCAGGTTAAGCAAGTGCCAGGTTAAGTGTCAGGTTAAACAAGTGTCAGGTTAAGCAAGTGCCAGGTTAAGCAAGTGCCAGGTTAAGTGTCAGGTTAAACAAGTGTCAGGTTAAGCAAGTGCCAGGTTAAGCAAGTGCCAGGTTAAGTGTCAGGTTAAACAAGTGTCAGGTTAAGCAAGTGCCAGGTTAAGTGTCAGGTTAAACAAGTGTCAGGTTAAGCAAGTGCCAGGTTAAGCAAGTGCCAGGTTAAGCAAGTGTCAGGTTAAGTGTCAGGTTAAACAAGTGTCAGGTTAAGCAAGTGCCAGGTTAAGTGTCAGGTTAAACAAGTGTCAGGTTAAGCAAGTGCCAGGTTAAGCAAGTGCCAGGTTAAACAAGTGTCAGATTAAACAAGTGCCAGGTTAAACAAGTGCCAGGTTAAACAAGTGCCAGGTTAAACAAGTGCCAGGTTAAACAAGTGCCAGGTTAAACAAGTGTCAGATTAAACAAGTGTCAGATTAAACAAGTGCCAGGTTAAACAAGTGCCAGGTTAAACAAGTGCCAGGTTAAACAAGTGTCAGATTAAACAAGTGTCAGATTAAACAAGTGCCAGGTTAAACAAGTGCCAGGTTAAACAAGTGCCAGGTTAAACAAGTGTCAGATTAAACAAGTGCCAGGTTAAACAAGTGCCAGGTTAAACAAGTGCCAGGTTAAACAAGTGCCAGGTTAAGCAAGTGGCTAAACTCTACCCAAACAGAACGAGGTAGTAGACTACAGCTAACTACCAGTACACTGAACATACAAGAGAATGAATGATCTGTGATTCAAAGTCTGATCTGTGATTCAAAGTCTGATCTTCTGTGATTGAAAGTCTGATCTTCTGTGATTCAAAGTCTGATCTTCTGTGATTGAAAGTCTGATCTTCTGTGATTCAAAGTCTGATCTTCTGTGATTCAAAGTCTGATCTTCTGTGATTGAAAGTCTGATCTTCAAGCACTTGAAATCTTCTTCAAGACTGATACGAGAATCTGGTAATATCAATCATAAAATACCTGCACAGATGG
>NC_091198.1:21772885-21817885 GCF_040958095.1 Procambarus clarkii
AAAAGGAGACCTGGTCGAGGACCGGGCCGCAAGGACGCTAAGCCCCGAAATGATCTCAACATAACCTCAAGTCGTCATGACATCGTCATTTTTTTCGATTAATGTAATGATTAATGATTGATTAATGATTAATGATTATGATTAATGATTATGATTAATGATTATGATTAATGATTATGATTAATGATTAATGTAATGATTAATGATTATGATTAATAATTAATGATTATGATTAATGTAATGATTAATAATTATGAATAATAGTTGATTAATGATTAATGTAATGAATAATGTAATGATTAATAATTGATTAATGATTAATGTAATGATTAATAATTGATTAATGATTAATGTAATGATTAATAATTATGATTAATAATTGATTAATGTAATGCTTAATGATTATGATTAATGATCAGTGTAATTAATGTAATGATTATGATTAATGATCAGTGTAATTAATGTAATGATTATGATTAATGATTAATGTAATGATTAATAATGATTAATGTAATGATTACATTACCGTGGTGATGGTAATGACTGTACAGTTCTGGTTAATAACATACTAATTAGGGAAACTCCCGAAGGTCGACTGGCCCATTCCAGTCAAGCTATTATTTACGTCCACCAAGACTCATTCATATGTCTAACCTACGCTCGAAACAATCAATCCAATATGTTACCCGGTAATGGCTTCCATAAACCAGCATGCCAGGTTTTCAAAACCAGTATTTACCCAGGTCTTTCCACTGTCTAAACTACTACTTCGATTTACATATACATCGTTTCGTATTCTATTTTGTGATTTATTTCAAATAATGTGTATATTCCTTTTTATTATACCCTCTCATCCGTAGCATATATAATATAGTTTTTTAATATATAATATAGTTAATATATATAAATATAGCGTATAATATTTGGGTTTAGATTAGATCCAAATATTAAACCGTAAGGTTCATAATATACACTAAGATAACGACTTGGACTGGTCGGTAGAGCGACGGCCTCGCTTCCTGCAGGTCGGCGCTCGATTCCCGATGACCTAAGTGGCTGCAGAGTACAGCTCCTTCACAACTTCCCTCCCCCCCCCCCACCCCCAAGAACAGGTACAAGTGCCCTGGCTATCTTCCACACTACTAATAGTTCGTTTTTTCCTTATATTTCAGGCTTGTGACCGGTGCCAGTGGCGGGTATGGACAACTGGCCGCCGTTGTTGGGATCGGCTTACGCAATAATACCCTCGGGCACTCCTGCTACTGACGCCCGGCGCCACCATGACTACCAGACGAGTAGAGGTCAAATAATACCTTCGGTGAGGCCATATTCGGGGCGGGAGGCGCAGATTTGGGAGAGTTACCCCAAGCGAGTGGATATCCGGGAAAGATACAACAGAAAACGAGAATATATCGGGGAAGGATACGACCCCAAGCGAGTATATATCGGGGAAAGATCCAACCCTAAGCGAGTGGATATCGGGGAAAGATACGAGAGCAAGCGAGTGGCTATCGGGGAAGGATACGACAGTAAGCGAGTGCGCATGAGCGAGTGTGTACGGGAGCGGAGAGTGTGTGTGATGCGTCTCAACTGGCGGGTCAGCTGCGCCGCCACTACTCGTACCTCGCGCCGCGCCGCCCGCGTGTGCCAGCCGTGACGTCACCACCACCCTCTCCCGCAGCCGTGACGTCACTGAAGATGATTGACGGGAAGACGCCGCCTTCGTTAAGCCCAACGGTTCCCGCCATGGGGTGAGTCTCCTCCTCTCTCCTGTGGCTTCTCGCGTATTCTTAGCTGCTCTTATTAATCTATTCTCTGTATTCTTGATCCATGTTTGGGCTTATTGGCTTATTTATGTGTTTCCGCGGTGCATAGCAGTGACCTCATGCCCCTAAACATGTCCATCTACCACATGAGTGACCCCCATGCCCATAAACATGTCCCATCTACCACATGAGTGACCCCCATGCCCCTAAACATGTCCATCTACCACATGAGTGACCCTCATGCCCCAAAACATGCCCATCTACCACATGAGTGACCCTCATGCCCCTAAACATGCCCATCTACCACATAAGTGACCCTCATGCCCCTAAACATGCCCATCTACCACATAAGTGACCCTCATGCCCCTAAACATGCCCATCTACCACATATGTGACCCCAATGTCCCCTACACTTGCCCCTCCTCCTTATATACCCAACATAATTGACCACTCGCCTATTTATAGGCTTACCTTCTCCACAATTGATGCACGCCTGTAAGCATAGGTCTATCTTCCACCCACAGTGGGAGGTGGGTCCACCCCCACAGTGGGAGGTGGGTCCACCCCTACAGTGGGAAGTAGGTCCACCCCCACAGTGGGAGGTGGGTCCACCCACAGTGGGAGGCAGGTCCACCCCACAGTGGGAGGCAGACCCACCCCCACAGTGGGAGGGTGATCCACCCCCACAGTGGGAGGTAGACCCACCCCCACAGTGGGAGGTAGGTCCACCCCACAGTGGGAGGTAGACCCACCCCCACAGTGGGAGGTAGGCCCACCCCACAGTGGGAGGCAGGTCCACCCTACAGTGGGAGGCAGGTCCACCCCACAATACCATGTTGACTGCGTCGTCCCGTGTGCTAAAATGCCGTCATGTCTGATTGATGAATAATGAAGATTAAGCCACCCAAGAGGTGGCACGGGCATGAATAGCCCGCAAGTGGTAGATTTTATGTTTAGTAAAGTGTGTGAGAGGTCGCATTTAATCGTCAGGCTGCTATCGTGGGGGATGATACTGCTTGACAGTCTTTATGAGGGTGTCAAAAAAGGTGTCCAGCTGCTGAACACCTTTTTTGACCAGAAGAGTGGCTGTGTTGACGGCTTCAGGGTAGGCCACTGCAAGATTCAGGTACTCTTAAACCTCTTCTAAGGTCGTTGGTTGCTGCACATTCCAGGAGATAGTGAAGTAATGGCTTTTCTGTGACAGTTTGGCAGAAGATGCACTCTTTCTATCGGGGTTCACCAATCTCCAAGTTGCATCTGTAACCTAGACGTAGTCTATATAACCTAACTGCTATTTCCCTGTGGCTTCCGTTTGGGAATTGAGGGCCATTATGTTGTTGTTGTTTAAGATTCAGCTACTTGGAAGAAAAGTTGCAAGTAGCACGGGCTATGGTGAGCCCGTAGTAGACTTACCTGGCACAAGAGCGGGGCTGTAACTTAAGAGGGCGATTAGTGACGTATCTCTTAGTGTAGGGGTGTAGTGTAGTGTTTTGACGAGTAGGGGGCGACCTGAAGCCCGGTGGGGGGGGGGGGGTGCCCTGAGGGACCTCGCTGGTGAATCCTACAAGAGGAGTGTGTGGGCAGGTATACCTGATTGGCACCTGTCCCGTGCCTCTGATTGGCACCTGTCCCGTGCCTCTGATTGGCACCTGTCCCGTGCCTCTGATTGGCACCTGTCCCGTGCCTCTGATTGGCACCTGTCCCGTGCCTCTGATTGGCACCTGTCCCGTGCCTCTGATTGGCACCTGTCCCGTGCCTCTGATTGGCACCTGTCCCGTGCCTCTGATTGGCACCTGTCCCGTGCCTCTGATTGGCACCTGTCCCGTGCCTCTGATTGGCACCTGTCCCGTGCCTCTGATTGGCACCTGTCCCGTGCCTCTGATTGGCACCTGTCCCGTGCCCTTTTTCTCGCGAGGCAAGACTTGAGAGGAGCCGAGCAGTGGCGGACAAAAGAGAGAGTCGTGCGGGGCGACTTAGCACCGCGCCAAATTTGGAGGTCGGGCGACGAGCCTATCTCCATATTTTGCGGCTTATGTATGATGGCCGAGGAGCGTCCAGAGTTGACATAGCAGTGGTACACGGTGGACACGACGCCTCGCTAAGTGATGCAGTGGTGGGAGAGAAGAACCTCCAAGAGGATCTACATAATTCGAGGACCCACTGATGGTGGCTGCTGGTCCCAGTATAGTGATTCCCAGGAGTCACTCACCATAGAGTAGCTGAGAGTTGCTGATCTTCCGGATGAGCTTCAGGGCTTCAGGCTTTAGTCTTCAGGCTTTAGTCAGCCTGGCCTCGGGCCGGGCTTGGGGAGTAGAAGAACTCCATGAACGCCATCAAGAACATGCTCATCTACGCCCATCTACGCCCATCTACGCCCATCTACTCCCAGAACGCCAACACTATACATTTGAATGATGGATTTATGTAGTAAGCCTGACTCAGTGCAAGGTGAGTGATGATATTTTTTTTGGGGATAGTGTTACAGTGCATGTAGGAAGTCTAGGCCCAGAGGGCGTGGTGACTTGAGGCACAGTGGGGTACTGAAGAGGTGCAGGCAGCAACAGCCTGGTGTATTGTTCACAGGGGGAGAGTGATGCTATTTATGTAGAACCACTGCCTAATATTAACATGTTATTCTCTATTGTTGGTAGTTAATGATTGTGTGTTAGACAATCGTGTTTGACCTTGGCCTGGTGGGACGTCTTAGAGGAAAGAGCTAAAAATAATTGTAGGCCGGACTGATGGGGCAACTGTCGTGTGAGATTTATATTTATTTAATTTATATGAATTTATATAGAATTTATATTTACGATAATTTATATATTTCGAGAGCAAATGGTATGATGGAGATGGACTGTATTTCTGCAATATTCTCACAAATCGACCCCTTTACACACTATGGGGGGGGGGGGAGTTATTAAATTATATGTGTAGTCATCAAAATTGATTGACTAACATTCACTACAGTATTAGACTACATATAAGGGCACTAGCATTAATAGCAGTAATCATATATATATATATATATATATATATATATATATATATATATATATATATATATATATATATATATATTTATATATATATATATATATATATATATATATATTTATATATATATATATATATATATATATATATATATATATATATATATATAATGACAGCTATATCAGAGGAAATATTGGTAATTAATTATGAGATAAAGACCAAGGAATAATTACTTGGATTATGTCTCTGCCTCGTGTTCTACCCGGAAACTAATCTTATCTACCTAACATTACTGACCAGGAAGGACTAGATAAGATTTTGGAAAGACACTTCCCTTGTTTAGATGATGGAAGAGGCACTAATTTGGTCTCCATAACACTTCATCCAAGGGAGAGATTAGTGAAGCTGCTCTGCTCCTGCGACTCTGGGGCCAGATTCACGAAGGCACTTACGAGCCTCGAGGTCAGATTCACGAAGGCACTTACGAGCCTCGAGGTCAGATTCACGAAGGCACTTACGAGCCTCGAGGTCAGATTCACGAAGGCACTTACGAGCCTCGAGGTCAGATTCACGAAAGAAGTCACGCAAGCACTTACGAACGCGTACATCTTTCCTCAATCTTTGACGGCTTTGGTTACATTTATTAAATAGTTTACAAGCATGAAAACTTGCCAATCAACTGTTGTTATTGTTATAAACAGCCTCCTGGTGCTTCGGAGCTCATTAACTGTTTAATAATTGTAAACAAAGCCGTCAAAGATTGAGACAGGTTCGTAAGTGCGAGCGTAACTGCTTCGTGAATCTGGCCCCCGGTTCGTAAGTGCTTGCGTAACGGCTTCGTGAATCTGACCTCGAGGCTCGTAAGTGCTTGCGTAACTGCTTCATGAATCTGGCCTCAGGTTCGTAAGTGCTTGCGTAACTGCTTCGTAAATCTGGCCCCAGGTTCGTAAGTGCTTGGGTAACTGCTTCGTGAATCTGGCTCCAGGTTCGTAAGTGCTTACGTAACTGCATCGTGAATCCGGCCCCAGGTTTAATTTCTATCCAACGTTGGATAGAAAATAAGTCAAGGTGGTACCAACGCTGATCCAACTTGACACCATCGTCGTAACGGTGGTCCTTCGTTGTTCTAGAGCGTAGTTGGCTCGTTAATGATGACATTAACGAGCCAAATACCATTAGCAGTGTGTCAGCCATTTTGGTGGAGAGTATGTCTAACACAACCTATAGTGAGATGACTGGCAGAACTTAGTCTTAGGTCTGGGGGTCTTGGCTAGGCCCTGGGGTCTTGGCTAGGCCTGGGGGATCTTGGCTAGGCCTAGGGGCGTTTTGGCTAGGCCTAGGGGGGTTTTGGCTAGGCCTAGGGGGGTTTTGGCTAGCCTGGGGGTCTTGGCTAGGCCTGGGGGTCTTGGCTAGGCCTGGGGGTCTTGGCTAGGCCTGGGGGTCTAGGCTAGGCCTAGGGGGGTCTTGGCTAGGCCTAGGGGGGTCTTGGCTAGGCCTGGGGGGGTCTTGGCTAGACCTGGGGGGGTCTTGGCTAGGCCTGGGCGATCATGGCTAGGCCTGGGGAGTTTTTGGCTAGGCCTGGGGGTCTTGGCTAGGCCTGGGGGGTCTTGGCTAGGCCTGGAGGGGTCTTGGCTAGGCCTGGGGGGTCTTGGCTAGGCCTGGGGGTCTGGTGAAGAGGACTCCTAGAGTGGGCTGAGAGAGAGAGAGAGAGAGAGAGAGAGAAAGAGAGAGGGGGGGGGGCTTGGACTTGACACGGTTGCCCGGGGCGACAACATTCACGTAGTGGTGGTGAAGGGGTATTTTGAGCGGGAGGTGGTGGTGGTGGTAGCTGTTGGTGGTGGCTGGTGGTGGTAAGGTTAAGAGGGAAAGAGTGGTTGCCATGGACATGCTCACTTCTCTCCTTCCAGAGGCTTAGAAGATCTTCCTCTCTCTCTCTCTCTCTCTCTCTCTCTCTCTCTCTCTCTCTCTCTCTCTCTCTCTCTCTCTCTCTCTCTCTCTCTCTCTCTCTCTCTTTCTCTCTCTCTCTCTCTCTGTGTGTGACAGACCAACGAGTCTGTGCTCTTGGTTACACAGACAGGTCTGGGACACATTATACATGTTGGCTACACTGACAGACCAAGGGGGAAGGGGGCAGTATGCCACACTGACAGATCTCCACAACACTGACATGACCTGCAGGAACCTAACTGTTCTCTCATGTTGTTGTTGTTGTTGTTGTGTGTTTATCACCAGGACGGGTCTAACTGCCCCCCCCCTCCAAGCCTCCTAGGTCACCTGACTCCCCCCCCCATGGGCTGGTGGAGAGGGGGGGGGGTTGGCTAGGAGGTGGGGTGGGGTTCAGGGGGGAGGCTGTCTGCCCCCCATCCCATCCTATCCCTCCCCATCCCATCCCTTCCATGCTTGTATGCATGGTGCATCTTGATAAGACGTCCAGGAACTTGTTGACACGTCACCATCTTGGTCCAGCAGCATCTTGGTCCAGCAGCATCTTGGTCCAGCAGCAGCATCTTGGTCCAGCAGCATCATCTTGGTCCAGCAGCAGCATCTTGGTCCAGCAGCATCTTGGTCCAGCAGCAGCATCTTGGTCCAGCAGCATCTTGGTCCAGCAGCATCTTGGTCCAGCATCATCTTGGTCCAGCATCATCTTGGTCCAGCATCATCTTGGTCCAGCATCATCTTGGTCCAGCATCATCTTGGTCCAGCATCATCTTGGTCCAGCATCTTCTTGGTCCAGCAGCATCATCTTGGTCCAGCAGCATCATCTTGGTCCAGCATCTTCTTGGTCCAGCAGCATGTCATCTGTGTTCGTCTGTCATCTCCCTCTCCGCCCCCCCCCCTTCCATCTGTTCTCTCAATGTTATTCCTCGTGGACATCTTTTCCAGGTGTGTGTGTGTGAGGGAGACAGTTGTGTACAGGTGTGTGGGGGGGAGACAGTTGTGTACAGGTGTGTGGGGGAAGGTGGGGGGGTTTCCGTCTCTCCAAGTGTTCTGACATCTTTCTTAAAGGGTTTCCATCCCTTTCTATGGGCTTTCATCCCTTTCTATGGGCTTTCATCCCTTTGGGCTTTCATCCCTTTCTATGGGCTTTCCATCCCTTTCTATGGGCTTTCATCCCTTTCTATGGGCTTTCCATCCCTTTCTATGGGCTTAACAACTTCGTGCATAGGCAGAAGCCTACATTGGCTGTTTTTCAACTCTCTGGCAGCTCTCCTGTTTTTGGCGACATTATATGTCACTAGTAAGCGACTAGCACAGGGCTTCAGCACCCTCCTTCCGTGTTCCTGCGTATATGGTGTGTCAGTCTTAGATGTGTGTGTGTAGTTCCTGTCTTCATCTCTGGTAATGTTGATCTCCAGCGGAGGCTGGTGCAGGTTGGGCTGGTCGCAGGCTGGTGCAGGTGGGCTGGTCGCAGGCTGGTGCAGGTGGGCTGGTCGCAGGCTGGTGCAGGTGGGCTGGTCGCAGGCTGGTGCAGGTGGGCTGGTGCAGGTGGGTTGGTCGAAGGCTGGTGCAGGTGGGCTGGTCGCAGGCAGGTGGTTCGTGGGGTTCTGACAGGTGGTGGAATGGTATTGGTCGGGCAGTCGGGGGGGGGGGGGGGGGCAGGTGGTAGTTTATAGATGTGTGGTCGGGGGGGGGGGGGGGTGGAGAGGTTGTTTGTGGGAGCTGTTTGAGGTCCCTAACCTCAGACAGATACGACCCAGACTTGCAGACGCCGCTGATGTTATCCTTTTGATGTGGAAGGTGGGTTAGGTTGTGCCCCAGATGGTTGTGGGGCAGCTCAGATGCCCCCAGACGCGAGGCTGTGGGCACCAGCATAGGGCAGGGTGGAGGCGTCACCCCTGAGTAAGCACACCCCTTAAACTCTCCCCCCCCCCCCCCACGCTCTGCTGAAGGCGAGGGGGGAGAACTAGTTAATTACGGGTGATAATTAATGATAATGAGATGTTAAGGACGAGAGGCAACGCTCTGTAACCTGTGGGGGGGGAGAGAGAGAGAGAGAGAGAGAGAGAGAGACAGAGAGAGAGAGAGAGAGAGAGACAGAGAGACAGAGAGAGACAGAGAGACTGACACTTACTGAGACTGAGACTACAAGACAGGTAGAAGTTAAGGGCCAGGCTTGGGGCGAGGCGACGGCTGGGTGCTCACCCCCACACCACATGACCGAAGCGTCCAGCAGGCCCTGCAGGTGAGGACCCCCCCCCCCTCCTAGGGCTCCACCAGCAGAGGCCCTCACCCTCCTCCAACAGAGCAGAGCACAAGAGGCCTAGACCGAGAGAGACACTCGGCGAATACAGAAGCCTTGGGCAGTGGTGCAGTTAATTCATTCCGATAGACTCGCTCGCCTTAGAATTGCGATTCAGTGTGGAGATTCTTGCTGCGTTCCTGGCATTGGTTCTTCCTGTGGACACAAGGGAAGCGACCAGAGACCTGTCCGTCCACACCAGGCAACCCCTGTGGATGTCCGCCCAAACTCATTCATGTATATATATATATATATATATATATATATATATATATATATATATATATATATATATATATATATATATAATGTCTAACCTACGCTTGAAATAATCCAGAGATCCCGCGTCTGTTGTGTTACCCGGTAAAGTGGCGTATTCGCCTCGTCGTACTCGCCTAATTGTGCTTGCGGGGGTTGAGCTACGGCTCTTTGGTCCCGCCTCTCAACTGTTGATCAACTGGTGTACAGGTTCCTGAGCCTACTGGGCTCTATCATATCTACACTTGAAACTGTGTATGTAGTCAGCCTCCACCACATCACTGGTTGATACCTGGTTGATGGGGTTCTGGGAGATCTTCTACTCCCCAAGCCCGGTCCGAGGCCAGGCTTGACTTGTGAGAGTTTGGTCCACCAGGCTGTTGCTTGGAGCGGCCCGCAGGCCCACATACCCACCACAGCCAGGTTGGTCCGGCACTCCTTGGAGAAAATGATCTAGTTTCCTCTTGAAGATGTCCACGGTTGTTCCGGCAATATTTCTTATGCTCGCTGGGAGGGTGTTGAACAACTGTAACACCACTCTAATGTAACACCACTATAATGGAACACCACTATAATGGAACACTAAACTAATACTGTAAACACTACTTATCCTGAGTAACACTTCCCCATTGGTTGCACTTGGTAACACTGTTATGAGCTGACATATGATGGTTACACCGGAACTAAAAAGGTACACTGCCAACAAGGAAATGTTAACACAGGATTAAATACGCTGCCACCATCTGCCTTTGACCATTGAGACTATATCAAGCAACGAGGCAAGAAACATTGCTTGACTTGGAGAGTACTTTCTATGACTGTCATTAATTAAGGGACGGTTGTCAGCCACTATAACCAAAAGGCTAAGAGGATTCAACAATTGACACAGACGGGAAATTTAACATGAGTTTATTGAGACCAAAATTATGTCAATCACCACTTATAAATCCTACTCTAACACTGGCAAAAATTTAAGAAATTTGGACATGGAACAAAACCTCAGAGATCACACACATTACCTTAAGACCTCTGTCTCTCCCTGGCTGAGATGTTCTTCACAGCCCTCTCTGGGCCCCGGTGTCCGGCACTCTGTACTTACTAAGTCCCTACAGGACCTCTATATACAACCCCCACAGGGGGAGGGGGGAGATCTGCTGTTGCTACCCAGATCAGAAATGCTAGGGGAGTCGGGCCACACGTGCACAAACACTTAAACAATATTTCAATAAGCTTGTTTGACATTTACCATACACTCTTCAAGAGAGGAGTTATTAATTACGTGTGTGACTGACCTGGCCAAAAGGGGGAGATCCATGGATGTTTACACATGAGAATCTGGGGTCTAATTCCATTGCAATCATGAAATATTACATACTTGAAACTATGCTGACTAAGACTAACCCAGGAATTTTTTTAATCCACAACAAGATAATCCGGAGGTCATCTGGGCTGACCTCTTGGAGAAGGCTTCCCTGGGTGTGAACTCTAAGGGAGCGAGGTCATGGGTGTTACACAACCGCGGACCTCTGATGTTTATACAGTGTTCTCTGATTGTGCCTATGGCACCTCTGCTCTTCACTGGTTCTATTCTGCATTTTCTTCCATATCGTTCACTCCAGTACGTTGTTATTTTACTGTGTAGATTTGGGACCTGTCCCTCCAGTATTTTCCAGGTGTATATTATTTGGTATCTCTCTCGTCTTCTTTCTAGTGAGTACATTTGGAGGGCTTTGAGACGATCCCAAAAAATTAGGTGCTTTATCTCGTCTATGTATGCCGTATATGTTCTCTATATTCCCTCTACATCAGCAATCCCTCCTGCTCTGAAGGGGGAAGTGAGTACTGAGCAGTACTCAAGACGGGACAACACAAGTGACTTGAAGAGTACAACCATTGTGATGGGATCCCTGGATCAGTTAGTTCTCTTAATCATTTTTGTGGCTGATGCAATATTTGCTTGGTTATGCTCCCTAAAGTAAAGCTCCCTCCTAAATCCTGGGGACACCCATGTCCCCAGGATTACGAGTTCTGAGGTCTGTCCACTCAGCCACCAGGCGCCCTATATATGTTCTCACCTAGTGAATAAAAACAAATATTTGCGTGCATTGTAGCTGTTACATTAGTCTATTAATATGTCCTAATATGCCTTGCCCTCATATATGTCCCAATATGTCTCGCCCTCATATATGTCCCAATATGTCTCGCCCTCATATATGTCCCAATATGTCTCGCCCTCATATATGTCCCAATATGTCTCGCCCTCATATATGTCCCAATATGTCTCGCCCTCATATATGTCCCAATATGTCTCGCCCTCATATATGTCCCAATATGTCTTGCCCTCATATATGTCCCAATATGTCTGGCCCTCATATATGTCCCAATATGTCTGGCCCTCATATATGTCCCAATATGCCTCGCCCTCATATATGTCCCAATATGCCTCGCCCTCATATATGTCCCAATATGCCTCGCCCTCATATATGTCCCAATATGCCTCGCCCTCATATATGTCCCAATATGCCTCGCCCTCATATATGTCCCAATATGCCTTGCCCTCATATATGTCCCAATATGCCTCGCCCTCGTATATGTCCCAATTGCGTGTCTGAACTTTTCTTCTCAATTTACATTCCTAGATATTTGTAATATGACTTATTTAGTTCTACTCTTTGAATAATTAACTTCGCTGGAACTCACATGCAAAGACCTTCTTGTTTTTGTACTTTTTTTTTAACTGTTAGTAGTCTGGTATTTAAGGCTGGTGTTCCTTGTAGGTTATGATCACCTGCTGGTAGGCAGAGGCTGTTGGATCAACATCTAAGATATGTGTGTGTGTGAGGTGTGGGGGGCAGTTTGAGATTGACAAAGTCACCATTGAAGATGTATTCGGAAAGTCTTGACAAACTTCACTTTGACCTGTCTGTTTAGAGGTTAGTTAGATACCTGTCACCTCGTTTGATCTAACGAGTGAAGGATAACGAGTGTGTGCTCGTTAATAGCCAGGTTTTCCTAGGCCTAAATATACAAGGGGTTGTACTTTGTAAAGCGTTGATTATGTGGGGTGTTCGCTGCTTAGTGAATTATGTGGTGGTTGTGGTGTTGTGTGGTGGTGGTTGTGTTGTGTGGTGGTTGTGGTGTTGTGTGGTGGTGGTTGTGGTGTTGTGTGGTGGTGGTTGTGGTGTTGTGTGGTGGTTGTATAGTTGTGTGGTGGTAGTTGTGGTGTTGTGTGGTGGTTGTATAGTTGTGTGGTGGTGGTTGTGGTGTTGTGTGGTGGTGGTTGTGTTGTGTGGTGGTTGTGGTGTTGTGTGGTGGTTGTATAGTTGTGTGGTGGTTGTGGTGTTGTGTGGTGGTGGTTGTGTTGTGTGGTGGTTGTATAGTTGTGTGGTGGTGGTTGTGGTGTTGTGTGGTGGTTGTATAGTTGTGTGGTGGTGGTTGTGGTGTTGTGTGGTGATAGTTGTGGTGTGTGGTGGTAGTTGTGGTGTTGTGTGGTGGTTGTATAGTTGTGTGGTGGTGGTTGTGGTGTTGTGTGGTGATAGTTGTGGTGTGTGGTGGTAGTTGTGGTGTTGTGTGGTGGTAGTTGTGGTGTTGTGTGGTGGTTGTGGTGTTGTGTGGTGGTGGTTGTGGTGTTGTGGTGCTGTGTTGTAGTCACTGTACACACTGTGAGCCAGCGTGACCGTGTACACTGTGTATTCACCTAGGTGTGCTTGCGGGGGTTGAGCTCTGGCTCTTTCGGCCCGCCTCTCAACTGTCAATCACGGAGGGTTGGACACCCATCACCATGCTAGTGGAGGGGCCTCCGTGTCGCAATGGTGGCGTCGGTCCCTCATCCTCCTCCCCATCCTCCCTTCTCCCCATTCCTCCTGTTCTATGTTCTCCCCCCCCCATCTCCCCCCCTCCCCCTCCCCCATCCCGTCTCTTCCGGTGCCAGATAAATTATATATCCTCCCATCCCCCCTCTCCAGCCTCCTGTTCCGCCTCCTGTTCCACTCTCTCCTTCCCTTTCCTGTCTGTTCCATCATAGGCCACGATGGAAGAGTCCTGTCCTGCCTACCGCCTGCCTGACGGGCTGCCCGTCACTGCTAGGTAGAACAAGCCAAACTACCAACAGCTTTCTCAGGAGAAAACCAGCCTCTTGAATGACCTCGTTAAGCCTCGAGAGGTTGTCAACGATCGTTACGAGAATAGTAATGTTTATAGTGTCTTGGTATAGCGAGTGTGGCTGTGTACACACACACACACACACACACACACACACACACACACACACACACACACACACACACACACACACACACACACACATGCTTGCGGGTTATATGCTCAGAGTTAAATGACAAGTTTTTCTCTGAATGCCCTGTGTTCCCTTCTTTGAGGCTGTGGGTCAATATAATTGCACCAGAGGTAGTACCCCTCTCTCTCTCTCTCTCTCTCTCTCTCTCTCTCTCTCTCTCTCTCTCTCTCTCTCTCTCTCTCTACTCTCTCTCTCTCTCTATATATATATATATATATATATATATATATATATATAATGTATATATATAACAGTGTCAGACTACGGAGGAAAATTGAAACAGGAATTTCCTTAAGTACTTTCGTATATTAAGTACTTTCGTATATGACGTTTGGGACCACAGCGTCAGACGTAAGTGGCTTTGGGGGGTAATTAAAGACGTGCTGATATCGACGTTACATTGACGCTGACGTTGGAAGCAACTTGAGTCTCGACAAAGCGCAACAACGGGCTTATTAACCCACTTGGCGCTCTGCGCCTTTTGATGTGTATTGCGCTGGGCAGCAACACGGGATCAATAGACCGGGAGTGTACCAATGTTGTTGCAAGCGGGCCGAAGGTCTTGCAATGGGGGGAGCTGAGTGTAGCAGTGCCTGCTTGATGGGGTTCTGGGAGGTATTCTACTCCCCAAGCCCGGCCCGAGGCCAGGCTTGACTTACGAGAGCTTGGTACAACAGGCTGTTGCTTGGAGCGGCCCGCAGGCCCACATATACCTGGTTGATGGGGTTCTGGGAGTTCTTCTACTCCCCAAGCCCGGCCCGAGGCCAGGCTCGACTTATGATAACTTGGTCCACCAGGCTGTTGCTTGGAGCGGCCCGCAGGCCCACATATCCACCCACAGCGTTTGAATAATGAATATATTATTTCTGAAATTACATTTAACAGAATTACATAATAATTACACTTGTAATTAAGGTGACCCCTTACGTTTCTACTCGACTTTGAACCTTTTAACTGTTCTTGGCTGCTTGTTAGCCTCGAGGGCTGTTCACTGCTGTGTGTGGCAGGTCAGGTGGCTGGAATTGGTGAGTCGGTAATTAGTAGAGTCTTGCTAGCCATATCAATGTCTCGGAAGGGCTTGTATATTTAAGGAAGGTTTTTTCAACTTTTTAGCAGTCTTGTTTGATTATGGTGGTGGTGTATGGCTTGTATGGCTTGTATGGTGGTGGTGTATGGCTTGTATGGTGGTGGTGTATGTCTTGTATGGTGGTGGTGTATGTCTTGTATGGTGGTGGTGTATGTCTTGTATGGTGGTGGTGTATGGCTTGTATGGTGGTGGTGTATGGCTTGTATGGTGGTGGTGTATGTCTTGTATGGTGGTGGTGTATGTCTTGTATGGTGGTGGTGTATGTCTTGTATGGTGGTCGTGTATGTCTTGTATGGTGGTGGTGTATGTCTTGTATGGTGGTCGTGTATGTCTTGTATGGTGGTGGTGTATGGCTTGTATGGTGGTGGTGTATGGCTTGTATGGTGGTGGTGTATGTCTTGTATGGTGGTGGTGTATGTCTTGTATGGTGGTCGTGTATGTCTTGTATGGTGGTGGTGTATGGCTTGTATGGTGGTGGTGTATGGCTTGTATGGTGGTGGTGTATGTCTTGTATGGTGGTCGTGTATGTCTTGTATGGTGGTGGTGTATGGCTTGTATGGTGGTGGTGTATGGCTTGTATGGTGGTGGTGTATGGCTTGTATGGTGGTGGTGTATGGCTTATATGGTGGAGGTGTATGGCTTGTATGGTGGTGGTGTATGGCTTGTATGGTGGTGGTGTATGACTTGTATGGTGGTGGTGTATGGCTTGTATGGTGGTGGTGTATGGCTTGTATGGTGGTGGTGTATGGCTTGTATGGTGGTGGTGTATGGCTTGTATGGTGGTGGTGTATGGCTTGTATGGTGGAGGTGTATGGCTTGTATGGTGGAGGTGTATGGCTTGTATGGTGGAGGTGTATGGCTTGTATGGTGGTGGTGTATGGCTTGTATGGTGGTGGTGTATGGCTTGTATGGTGGTGTATGGCTTGTATGGTGGTGGTGTATGGCTTGTATGGTGGTGGTGTATGGCTTGTATGGTGGTGGTGTATGGCTTGTATGGTGGTGGTGTATGGCTTGTATGGTGGTGGTGTATGGCTTGTATGGTGGTGGTGTATGTCTTGTATGGTGGTGGTGTATGGCTTGTATGATGGAGATGTATGGCTTGTATGGTGGTGGTGTATGGCTTGTATGGTGGTGGTGTATGGCTTGTATGGTGGTGGTGTATGGCTTGTATGGTGGAGATGTATGGCTTGTATGGTGGTGGTGTATGGCTTGTATGGTGGTGTATGGCTTGTATGGTGGTGGTGTATGGCTTGTATGGTGTATGTTTGAGGGAAGGGTAAGGGAAGCAGGCCGCGGGTACTGAAGGGTGGATAGGAAGGGGAGGGAAGGGAAGGGAAGGGGGAGGGAAGGGTAGGTAGGTCAGAGGACGACGAGCCCTATCCTCTTCCTGTTCCCGGAAGGGCTATAGCTACTGCTGCCTCGCCTGCTTCACTACTCCTGCTGCCTCGCCTGCTTCACTACTCCTGCTGCCTCGCCTGCTTCACTACTGCTGCCTCGCCTGCTTCACTACTCCTGCTGCCTCGCCTGCTTCACTACTCCTGCTGCCTCGCCTGCTTCACTACTCCTGCTGCCTCGCCTGCTTCACTACTACTGCTGCCTCGCCTGCTTCACTACTCCTGCTGCCTCGCCTGCTTCACTACTCCTGCTGCCTCGCCTGCTTCACTACTACTGCTGCCTCGCCTGCTTCACTACTCCTGCTGCCTCGCCTGCTTCACTACTCCTGCTGCCTCGCCTGCTTCACTACTCCTGCTGCCTCGCCTGCTTCACTACTCCTGCTGCCTCGCCTGCTTCACTACTCCTGCTGCCTCGCCTGCTTCACTACTCCTGCTGCCTCGCCTGCTTCACTACTCCTGCTGCCTCGCCTGCTTCACTACTCCTGCTGCCTCGCCTGCTTCACTACTCCTGCTGCCTCGCCTGCTTCACTACTCCTGCTGCCTCGCCTGCTTCACTACTCCTGCTGCCTCGCCTGCTTCACCACTCCTGCTGCCTCGCCTGCTTCACTACTCCTGCTGCCTCGCCTGCTTCACTACTGCTGCCTCGCCTGCTTCACTACTCCTGCTGCCTCACCTGCTTCACTACTCCTGCTGCCTCACCTGCTTCACTACTCCTGCTGCCTCGCCTGCTTCACTACTCCTGCTGCCTCGCCTGCTTCACCACTCCTGCTGCCTCGCCTGCTTCACTACTCCTGCTGCCTCGTCTGCTTCACTACTCCTGCTGCCTCGCCTGCTTCACTACTCCTGCTGCCTCGCCTGCTTCACTACTGCTGCTGCCTCGCCTGCTTCACTACTCCTGCTGCCTCGCCTGCTTCACTACTCCTGCTGCCTCGCCTGCTTCACTACTGCTGCTGCCTCGCCTGCTTCACTACTGCTGCCTCGCCTGCTTCACTCCTGCTGCTGCCTCGCCTGCTTCACCACTACTGCTGCCTCGCCTGCTTCACTACTCCTGCTGCCTCGCCTGCTTCACTACTCCTGCTGCCTCGCCTGCTTCACCACTACTGCTGCCTCGCCTGCTTCACTACTGCTGCCTCGCCTGCTTCACCACTCCTGCTGCCTCGCCTGCTTCACTCCTGCTGCTGCCTCGCCTGCTTCACCACTACTGCTGCCTCGCCTGCTTCACCACTCCTGCTGCCTCGCCTGCTTCACTACTCCTGCTGCCTCGCCTGCTTCACCACTCCTGCTGCCTCGCCTGCTTCACCACTCCTGCTGCCTCGCCTGCTTCACCACTCCTGCTGCCTCGCCTGCTTCACCACTCCTGCTGCCTCGCCTGCTTCACTACTCCTGCTGCCTCGCCTGCTTCACTACTCCTGCTGCCTCGCCTACTTCACCACTCCTGCTGCCTCGCCTGCTTCACTACTGCTGCTGCCTCGCCTGCTTCACCACTCCTGCTGCCTCGCCTGCTTCACTACTCCTGCTGCCTCGCCTGCTTCACTACTCCTGCTGCCTCGCCTGCTTCACTACTCCTGCTGCCTCGCCTGCTTCACTACTCCTGCTGCCTCGTCTGCTTAACCACTCCTGCTGCCTCGCCTGTTTCACTACTGCTGCCTCGCCTGCTTCACTACTCCTGCTGCCTCGCCTGCTTCACTACTCCTGCTGCCTCGCCTGAGGCTATACAATCCATCCGAACACTATACAATCCATCCGAACACTATACAATCCATCCGAACACTATACAATCCATCCGAACACTATACAATCCATCCGAACACTATACAATCCATCCGAACACTTAAAGAGCTTCGTGTTCAACATTTTAACATGTTAAAGGTGTCCGACATGAGCCTCAAGGCTGCTCGAACACCTTGGATATATTGGATCTGATCCTCTGATCGCTTTAATCTGATCCTGTGATCGCAGGATCAGATTAAAGCCATCAGAGGAAAGCGATCCATTTCATCGGTTGATCTCACGATTGAGGTCAGTGTCACACGCAGAGATCACACTAACGTGATGCATCAAATGAACAAATCCACAAGGGCCGCGACGAGGATTCGAACCTGCGTCCGGGAGCATCCCAGACACTGCCTTAATCGACGCAGGTTCGAATCCTCGTCACGGCCTTTGTGGATTTGTTCATGAGGTCAGTGTGTCTCTTATGTTGGTGTTTCAATATTGCAATATACGCTCATATATATATATATATATATATATATGTCGTACCTAGTAGCCAGAACGCACTTCTCAGCCTACTATGCAAGGCCCGATTTGCCTAATAAGCCAAGTTTTCATGAATTAATGTTTTTTCGACTACCTAACCTACCTAACTTTTTCGGCTACCTAACCTAACCTAACCTATAAAGATAGGTTAGGTTAGGTTAGGTAGGGTTGGTTAGGTTCGGTTATATATCTACATTAATTTTAACTCCAATTAAAAAAAAATTACCTCATACATAATGAAATGGGTAGCTTTATCATTTCATAAGAAAAAAATTAGAGAAAATATAATAATTCAGGAAAACTTGGCTTATTAGGCAAATCGGGTCTTACATAGTAGGCTGAGAAGTGCGTTCTGGCTACTAGGTACGACATATATATATATATATATATATATATATATATATATATATATATATATATATATATATATATATATATATATATATATAAGAGTAATATGTAAGAGGTGACTTCTAGTATTCCAAGAAGTGAGTACTTTGAGTACTTTCTTCATTATAGTACTCAGTCATCTGGTGAGGTGGGGGAGGGGTGGGAGGGGGAGGGAGTTATCAGGGGAAAGCGCCAAGCCATTACGACTATATATCACTGGGAAGGAGTCAGGATAAAGATAAGGTCGGGGATTGAACGCCGACCTGCATGAAGCGAGACCGTCGCTCTACCGTCCAGTCCAAGTGGAGATGGAATGGTGTCTGTGGGCCTGCCAGCAGGCCTAAAAAAATTTGCTGGAATAATAGTTATCACAATCGCAATGTTTGTTATCACAATCGCAATGTTTGTTATCACAATCGCAATGCTTGTTATCACAATCGCAATGTTTGTTATCACAATCGCAATGCTTGTTATCACAATCGCAGTGTTTGTTATCACAATCGCAATGCTTGTTATCACAATCGCAATGTTTGTTATCACAATCGCAATGTTTGTTATCACAATCGCAATGTTTGTTATCACAATCGCAATGCTTGTTATCACAATCGCAATGTTTGTTATCACAATCGCAATGTTTGTTATCACAATCGCAATGCTTGTTATCACAATCGCAATGCTTGTTATCACAATCGCAATGCTTGTTATCACAATCGCAATGTTTGTTATCACAATCGCAATGTTTGTTATCACAATCGCAATGCTTGTTATCACAATCGCAATGCTTGTTATCACAATCACAATGTTTATCACAATCGCAATGTTTATCACAATCGCAAACCATATTGGCAACAACTTGCAGAAAACATTGCAGTATTCCAATCCGTCCCGGCGTCCAATCCCCGACCGTCCACAAGTGGTTGGGCCACCATTCTTTTCCCACCGTCCCATCCCAAATCTTATCCTGACCCCTTCCCAGTGCTATATAGCCGTAATGGCTTGGCGCTTGACCCTGTAATTCCCTCCAGCCTATCCTGTTTTGTTAGTACTTATATTAACGATGAGGACCATAGTATGTATATATATATATATATATATATATATATATATATATATATATATATATATATATATATATATATATATATATATATATACCTTGTTCTCTCAGTTTGTCATTCTGTAACAGAAGTTATATAAATTCGTAGTCGTCGGGATGAGTCGAAAATTTCAGTTTGACAGCAGGTTGCTGCTTTTGGAAACTCTGATGTTGATAGAGTTCTCTCTCAGAGTACCTGTTGCACCTCTGCTCTTCAACGGGGGTATTCTGCACATCCTGCCATGCCTCCTGGTCTCATGTGGTGTTATTTCTGTGTGCAGGTTTGGGACCAGCTCCTCTACTATTTTCCCCTTGTAGATTATTATGTATCTCTCCCACCTGCGCTCAAGAGAATACAGATTTAGGCTCTTTAGTCGGTCCCAATAGTTTAGATGTTTTACTGAGAGGATTCTAGCAGTAAAGGATCTCTGCACGCTCTCCAGGTCAGCAATTTCTCCAGCTTTGAAAGGTGCTGTCATTGTGCAGCAGTACTCCACTCTAGAGAGCACTAGCGTCTTGAAGAGTATCACAAAAGAGTAGAGGTGCATGCTAGAGCAAGAGTAGAGGTGTATAGCAGCTGAGAAGCGGCCGGCATATTTCCGTGCGTGTAGCGAATGTGGAAGGGGGTGTGGAAGGGTTGGGTCTACGCCGGCACCCCTTCCCATCCCTTACCTGCCGTCTATGGTAATGGGACGGGAAGGAATTAACGAGCCGCAAGGGGGGGGGGGGGGGAGCGTGCGCGTGTTGTAATGGGACGGTAAGGGAGGGAGGGATCTGTTCCATGCTTGCCTTGCTGTTGCTGGCCTTTCCTGCTGATCTTTCTCTCTCTCTCTCTCTCTCTCTCTCTCTCTCTCTCTTTCTCTTTCTCTTTCTCTCTCTCTCTCTCTCTCTCTCTCTCTCTCTCTCTCTCTCTCTCTCTCTCTCTCTCTCTCTCTCTCTCTCTCTCTCTCTCTCTCTCTTTCTCTCTCTCTCTCTTTCTCTCTCTCTCTCTCTCTCTCTCTCTCTCTCTCTCTCTCTCTCTCTCTCTCTCTCTCTCTCTCCCCCCCCCTCCCTCCCCTCCCTCCCCTCCTTGCCCATTCTGCTCCCTATCCCACCCTATCCTCTTCCTCCTTCCCCTCCCTCTATATCCCCCCTCCATCTCCTTTTTTATCCTGTCCCTCAGTCCCTCTATCCCACAGTCTTCTTCATCCCCTTTCCTGCCTTATCTACTCGTCTACCTTATCTACTTACCTACCTTATCTACTCACAGTATTTACCCACCTGCCTTATCTACTCACATACCTTACCTACTCACCTACCTTATCTACTCACCTTATCTACCAACCTGCCTTATCTACTCACCTACCTTATCTACTCACCTACCTTCTACTATCTACTATATTCATTTCGACAATTCCACTCATAAACCAACATATACATTGACTCTATAAACATAACATTATAGAATAATGAATGACATTATTATATAATGAATAATGAAAATTCATTATATAATAATGAATTTAATAATGAATAATGATGTTAGAAGCAGTACATACGAGGCGAAGATGACCTGGACAACCTGAAGGAATGGTTCAACAAATGGCTACGAGAGTTAAACTCTAGCAATTGTAAAGTAATGAGGATAAGTGTAGGGAGCAGGAGGCCACATACAAGGTACCGTTTGGGAGGAAGTCCTTCGAGAAGTTAGGGAGAAAGATCTGGGGGTTGATATTACACCGGACCTGTCCCCCTGAAGCCCACATTAAGAGGATAACATCAGCGGCATTTGCAAGGCTGGCCAACTTAAGAACGGCCTTTAGAAGCTTGTGTAAGGAATCTTTCAGAACTTTGTATGCCACATATGTCAGACCAATCCTGGAGTATGCAGCCCCAGCATGGAGTCCATATTTAATCAAGCGTAAGACTAAACTGGAAAAGGTTCAAAGGTTTGCCACCAGACTAGTACCCGAGCTGAGAGGTATGAGCTACGAGGAGAGACTACGGGAATTAAACCTCACGTCACTGGGAGACAGAAGAGTTAGAGAGGACATGATCACCACATAAATGATTCTCAGACGAATTGATAGGGTAGATAAAGACACGCACTAGGGGACACAGGTGGAAATTAAGTGCCCAAATGAGCCATAGAGACGTTAGAAAGAACTTTTTTAGTGTCAGAGTGGTTGACAAATGGAATGCATTAGGCAGTGATGTGGTGGAGGCTGACTCCATACACAGTTTCAAGTGTAGATATGATAGAGCCCAATAGGCTCAGGAACCTGTACACCAGTTGATTGACAGTTGAGAGGCGGGACCAAAGAGCCAGAGCTCAACCCCCGCAAACACAACTAGGTGAGTACAATTCGCTAAGTACACAGGCTGCTTCCTGTGTACTCACCTAATTGTGCTTGCGGGGGTTGAGCTTTGTCTCTTTGGTCCCGCCTCTCAACTGTCAATGCGTTTGAACCTTCTCCAATTTAGTGTTATATGTGTGTTTAGACATGGACTCCATGCTGGAGCTGCATACTCCAGGATTGGTCTGACATATGTGGCATACAAAGTTCTGAATGTTTACTTACACAAGTTTCTGAAGGCCGTTCTTATGTTAGCCAACCTGGCATATGCCGCTGATGTTATCCTCTTGATATGGGCTTTAGGGGACAGATCTGGCATGATGTCAACCCCCCAAGTCTTTCTCTCTGACTCTTGCAGGATTTCATCTCCCAGATGATACCTTGTATCTGGTCTCCTGCTCCCTACACCTATCTTCATTACATTACATTTGCTTGGGTTAAACTCTAACAACCATTTGTTCAACCATTCCTGCAGCTTGTCCAGGTCTTCTTGAAGCCTCAAGCTGTCCTCCTCTGTCTTAATCCTTCTCATAATTTTGGCGTCGTCAGCAAACATTGAGAGGAATGAGTCTATACCCCCTGGGAGATCATTTACGTATATCAGAAACAGGATAGGTTCGAGTACAGAGCCCTGTGGGACTCCACTGGTGACTTCACGCCAATCTGAGGTCTCACCCCCTCACTGTAAAACTCTGCTTCCTATTGCTTAGATACTCCCTTATCCACTGGAGCACCTTACCAGCTACACCTGCCTGTCTCTCCAGCTTATGTACCAGCCTCTTATGCGGTACTGTGTCAAAGGCTTTCCGACAATCCAAGAAAATGCAGTCCGCCCAGCCCTCTCTTTCTTGCTTAATCTGTGTCACCTGATCGTAGAATTCTATTAAGCCAGTCAGGCAAGATGTGTGTGTGTGTGCGTGTGCGTGTGCGTGCGCGCGCGCGCGCGTGTGTGTGTGTGTGTGTGTGTGTGTGTGTGTGTGTGTGTGTGTGTGTGTGTGTGTGCGCGCGCGCGTGTGCGTGTGTGTGCGTGTGTGTGTATGTGTATGTGTATGTGTGTGTGTGTGTGTGTGTGTGTGTGTGTGTGTGTGTGTGTGTGTGTGTGTGTGTGTGTGTGTGTGCGCGCGCGTGTGCGTGTGTGTGCGTGTGTGTGTGTGTGTGTGTGTGTGTATGTGTATGTGTATGTATGTGTATGTGTATGTGTATGTGTGTGTGTGTGTGTGTGTGTGTGTGTGTGTGTGTGTGTGTGTGTGGACACAAGCCTGAGTGTGCACAATAGTTAAGAGCCACGTGTCTGGTGTTGAGATAAGATGAAATACAACAACACTTCTCGCATGATCGGCTAATTAACACTATCAGGAATTTTCCCCCTTGAACTATCTGCTTGCTTGTGGGCCTGTGTACTCTGAGCCCTACCTGCCAGGTACTCCACTTGGAGTACTCCAGGCCTTGCCTGGTACTCCACCTGGAGTACTCCAAGACTTGCCTGGGTACTCCACCTGGAGTACTCCAAGACTTGCCAGGTACTCCACCTGGAGTACTCCAAGACTTGCCTGGTACTCCACCTGGAGTACTCCAAGACTTGCCTGGGTACTCCACCTGGAGTACTCCAAGACCTGCCTGGTACTCCACCTGGAGTACTCCAAGACTTGCCTGGGTACTCCACCTGGAGTACTCCAAGACTTGCCTGGTACTCCACCTGGAGTACTCCAAGACTTGCCTGGTACTCCACCTGGAGTACTCCAAGACTTGCCTGGTACTCCACCTGGAGTACTCCAAGACCTTGCCTGGTACTCCTACTCGTGCACCTCGTCAGTAGTAATTAGTTCACAGCTTCCAATTAGCTCTAATTGCTTCAGATGATCGCTTCAGCCATTTGTAATCAGAGGATGGTTTCCATTGCAATTCCAGTGGAGGTTTTTAAAGCCTTTAGCGCTAAGTAGATAGATCTACCCGAATCTACCCGATATTTTTTATTTTTTTTTTGAGATATATACAAGAGTTGTTACATTCTTGTACAGCCACTAGTACGCGTAGCGTTTCGGGCAAGTCCTTAATCCTATGGTCCCTGGAATACGATCCCCTGCCGCGAAGAATCGTTTTTTCATCCAAGTACACATTTTACTGTTGCGTTAAACAGAGGCTACAGTTAAGGAATTGCGCCCAGTAAATCCTCCCCGGCCAGGATACGAACCCATGACATAGCGCTCGCGGAACGCCAGGCGAGTGTCTTACCACTACACCACGGAGACTGTTAATATGCCCGAAACGCTTTGCGTAATAGTGGCTTTAGGCATTGTATGTACTAGCTCTACCTATAAGTCAAACAATCCTTGTAAATATTTATTGTATGTACCTTACCTAAATAAAATTGTATTGTATTGTATTGTATTGTATCTACACTTCCTAGCTTTCTCTGGACCTGATCACAGACTCTCCCAGGATTAATGGACCAATTTACGAAACCTGTACATCACTCCTCGATAATGGCTGCTGTGTATGTGTCGATGTAAACAGTTTACGAGCTGGGGGGGGGGACTTGTAAACCCTAGTTTGTTGTAGTCGCCTCGGGTCACTCTCTTGTTTATTGTTTAATACACGTCAAGTGAGCTGTCATGCTTGACGATTGATGTACATGTTTCGTAGTCACGCTTAAGGCAGCCTTAAGATGCCTTAAGACGGTATATATACATTGACGGGCACGTCTGTGTTGTCTGTTACCTTCAGACAGCTTCACTGTATCCAGATTTGTTGGTGTATTCCAAGGTTTACTGTATCCAGATTTGTTGGTGTATTCCAAGGTTTACTGTATCCAGATTTTTGGTGTATTCCAAGGTTTACTGTATCCAGATTTTTGGTGTATTCCAAGGTTTACTGTATCCAGATTTTTGGTGTATTCCAAGGTTTACTGTATCCAGATTTTTGGTGTATTCCAAGGTTTACTGTATCCAGACTTTTTGGTGCATTCCAAGGTTTACTGTATCCAGATTTTTGGTGTATTCCAAGGTTTACTGTATCCAGATTTTTGGTGTATTCCAAGGTTTACTGTATCCAGATTTTTGGTGTATTCCAAGGTTTACTGTATCCAGATTTTTGGTGTATTTCAAGGTTTACTATATCCAGATTTTTTGGTGTATTAAAAGGTTTACTGTATCCAGATTTTTGGTGTATTAAAAGGTTTACTGTATCCAGATTTTTGGTGCATTCCAAGGTTTACTATATCCAGATTTTTTGGTGTATTAAAAGGTTTACTGTATCCAGATTTTTGGTGCATTCCAAGGTTTACTGTATTTAATGCTTTGGTGCATTGGCAGCTGTAGCGTGTGTGTGTGTGTGTGTGTGTGTGTGTGTGTGTGTGTGTGTGTGTGTGTGTGTGTGTGTGTGTGTGTTTGGGGGGAGGCTGTCCTCTCACCAAGTGGGGGGGGGCGGCTGGGGCTGTCTACCCCCCCCCCCACACACCCCCCCTCTCCCCCCACCCCCCACCCCATCTCCACTCAACAAACACAACAACGACAGCAATATGGCTGTCGCAACAAGAGTGGTGACGGGGTATGTCTACCCCCAACGACTCCACGACTTCCCATATTTCTTGAGGTCATCCTTGAGACGATTTCGGGGCTTAGCGTCCCCCGCGGCCCGGTCCTGATTTCAAGACAGGTGTGTTTGTGTATCTCATTATTAGATTGGACAGGTTTTCTTGATGCTGGGGGGGGGGGGGTCGTAGATTAAGACGCTGCCTTAATCCACGATCCCAAACGGAGGTTCGAATCCTCGTCACGGTGCCCTTGTGGATTGGTTCATTTGATGCATCGCGCTATGGTGATTTCTGTGTGTAATGAGCAGTTAGTGTTTGTGATGAGTATGAATGGTGAGATCGTCAGTGTGATGAGTGAGTGGGAACTGACTGAGCGCCGCGGCACAAGGCTGAGGACACGCTCCTTGTCGTTGTGGTTATTGAAATGAAGTTGAGTTAAAAGAAGAAGATAAAGATATTAAAGAAGTGAATTGATCAGTGTGAGGAGCAGAAAGTCAGTGTGTAGCAGTGGTGGAGTTAGAGGGAGTAGTGGTGGAGCCTCAGTGGTGCAGGTGGAGGGAGAGAGGAGAGAGAGAAGACAGAAAAAGAGAGAAAGAGAGAGAGAGAGAAGAAAGAGACTGAGAATAGAGAGAGAAGAGAGAGAGAGAAGAGAGAGAAGAGAGAGAAGAGAGAGAGAGAAGAGAGAGAAGAGAGAGAGAGAAGAGAGAGAAGAGAGAGAGAAGAGAGAAAGAAGAGAGAAGAGAGAAAGAAGAGAGAAGAGAGAAAGAAGAGAGAAGAGAGAAAGAAGAGAGAGAGAAGAGAGAGAGAGAGAGAGAGAGAGAGAGAGAGAGAGAGAGAGAGAGAGAGAGAGAGAGAGAGTAGCAGTGATTGTGTGGTGGAGAACGCGAGGGAAAATCTCACCAGATGTATCCAAAATACAACACAGACTGAAGACGCAATACACCTAGCCTCATTGTACGCATACAATACATATTGTATGAATTATGTCTCTTATTACACGAGAACACGTTCAGTCGCCGGTGGACAAGGTTAGAGGCGTGTTAGACTACATAACACAGCCAGCCTCCACACAGGGCGCCGGATCCTGGACGCGTGATCCTGTGGTCCCGGGTTCGATCCCGGGCGCCGGAGAGAAATAATGGGCAGAGTTTCTTTCACCCTAATGCCCCCCCTGTTACATAGCAGTAAAATAGGTACCTGGGTGTTAGTCAGCTGTCACGGGCTGCTTCCTGGGGGGTGGAGGCCTGGTCGAGGACCGGGCCGCGGGGACACTAAAGCCCCGATATTCATCTCAAGATAACCTCAAGATAACAGTGGGATGGAGGTGCTCTTTACAATGTTCACCAGCATACACACATGGTCCATGGACAGTGTTGGAGGTCTGGTCCACCATGGTTCATGGTCAGTGTTGGAGGTCTGGTCCACCATGGACAGTGTTGGAGGTCTGGTCCACCATGGACAGTGTTGGAGGTCTGGTCCACCATGGACAGTGTTGGAGGTCTGGTCCACCATGGACAGTGTTGGAGGTCTGGTCCACCATGGACAGTGTTGGAGGTCTGGTCCACCATGGACAGTGTTGGAGGTCTGGTCCACCATGGACAGTGTTGGAGGTCTGGTCCACCATGGACAGTGTTGGAGGTCTGGTCCACCATGGACAGTGTTGGAGGTCTGGTCCACCATGGACAGTGTTGGAGGTCTGGTCCACCATGGACAGTGTTGGAGGTCTGGTCCACCATGGACAGTGTTGGAGGTCTGGTCCACCATGGACAGTGTTGGAGGTCTGGTCCACCATGGACAGTGTTGGAGGTCTGGTCCACCATGGACAGTGTTGGAGGTCTGGTCCACCATGGACAGTGTTGGAGGTCTGGTCCACCATGGACAGTGTTGGAGGTCTGGTCCACCATGGACAGTGTTGGAGGTCTGGTCCACCATGGACAGTGTTGGAGGTCTGGTCCACCATGGACAGTGTTGGAGGTCTGGTCCACCATGGACAGTGTTGGAGGTCTGGTCCACCATGGACAGTGTTGGAGGTCTGGTCCACCATGGACAGTGTTGGAGGTCTGGTCCACCATGGACAGTGTTGGAGGTCTGGTCCACCATGGACAGTGTTGGAGGTCTGGTCCACCATGGACAGTGTTGGAGGTCTGGTCCACCATGGACAGTGTTGGAGGTCTGGTCCACCATGGACAGTGTTGGAGGTCTGGTCCACCATGGACAGTGTTGGAGGTCTGGTCCACCATGGACAGTGTTGGAGGTCTGGTCCACCATGGACAGTGTTGGAGGTCTGGTCCACCATGGACAGTGTTGGAGGTCTGGTCCACCATGGACAGTGTTGGAGGTCTGGTCCACCATGGACAGTGTTGGAGGTCTGGTCCACCATGGACAGTGTTGGAGGTCTGGTCCACCATGGACAGTGTTGGAGGTCTGGTCCACCATGGACAGTGTTGGAGGTCTGGTCCACCATGGACAGTGTTGGAGGTCTGGTCCACCATGGACAGTGTTGGAGGTCTGGTCCACCATGGACAGTGTTGGAGGTCTGGTCCACCATGGACAGTGTTGGAGGTCTGGTCCACCATGGACAGTGTTGGAGGTCTGGTCCACCATGGACAGTGTTGGAGGTCTGGTCCACCATGGTCCATGGACAGTATTGGAGGTCTGGTCCACCATGGTCCATGGACAGTATTGGAGGTCTGGTCCACCATGGTCCATGGACAGTATTGGAGGTCTGGTCCACCATGGTCCATGGACAGTATTGGAGGTCTGGTCCACCATGGTCCATGGACAGTATTGGAGGTCTGGTCCACCATGGACAGTATTGAAGGTCTGGTCCACCATAGACAGTGTTGGAGGTCTGGTCCACCATAGACAGTGTTGGAGGTCTGGTCCACCATGGACAGTGTTGGAGGTCTGGACCACCATGGACAGTATTGAAGGTCTGGTCCACCATAGACAGTGTTGGAGGTCTGGTCCACCATAGACAGTGTTGGAGGTCTGGTCCACCATGGACAGTGTTGGAGGTCTGGACCACCATGGACAGTATTGAAGGTCTGGTCCACCATAGACAGTGTTGGAGGTCTGGTCCACCATAGACAGTGTTGGAGGTCTGGTCCACCATAGACAGTGTTGGAGGTCTGGTCCACCATGGACAGTGTTGGAGGTCTGGACCACCATGGACAGTATTGAAGGTCTGGTCCACCATAGACAGTGTTGGAGGTCTGGTCCACCATAGACAGTGTTGGAGGTCTGGTCCACCATAGACAGTGTTGGAGGTCTGGTCCACCACATATTACAGTGTTGAAGCGCCCAACCAAACAGCGTCATTGAAGCACTTTCAGGATAAATTACAGATCTTTGATGTACCTGAAACAAGTCTTCACCAGGCCAGTAGTCACGGTACAGTCTTTAAAATGGCACAAAATAACACCATTTAAAACCGGGGAGCCGGTCGGCCGAGCGGACAGCACGCTGGGCTTGTGATCCTGTGGTCCCGGGTTGGATCCCGGGCGCCGGCGAGAAACAATGGGCAGAGTTTCTTTCACCCTATGCCCCTGTTACCTAGGAGTAAAATAGGTACCTGGGTGTTAGTCAGCTGTCACGGGCTGCTTCCTGGGGGTGGAGGCCTGGTCGAAGACCGGGCCGTGGGGACTCTAAAGCCCCGAAATCATCTCAAGATAACCTCAAGATAAAAGCATTACTGTAATAAGCGTTATTTTAGGGACAATTAAATAACTTGTAAAGTGTCCAGGACTAACAGAGCTCCAAGTTGCAGGGGACGGTTATCTTGAGGTTATCTTGAGGTTATCTTGAGGTTATCTTGAGGTTATCTTGAGGTTATCTTGAGGTTATCTTGAGGTTATTTTGAGGTTATCTTGAGAGGATTTCGGGGCTTTAGTGTCCCCGCGGCCCGGTCCTCGACCAGGCCTCCACCCCCCAGGAAGCAGCCCGTGACAGCTGACTAACACCCAGGTACCTATTTTACTGCTAGGTAACAGGGGCATAGGGTGAAAGAAACTCTGTCCATTGTTTCTCCCCGGCGCCCGGGATCGAACCCGGGACCTCAGGATCACAAGTCCAGTGTGCTGTCCGCTCGGCCGACCGGCTCAACTTGATAAACACCACCTAAGTGTACCTGATCAATCTGCCTGTGACTCCTTCAGCCATGTCCAACATTCTCACCAAAACACTTAGAAACCGGGTCACCGAGATATTGATTCACGGAACAACCTGAAGGTACCCCTCTAGTTTACTGTGTTAGGATATCTTACCTGGATCTTACCTGGAGAGCGTCTCGGGAGTGCTTCTACTCCCCCGAGGCCAGCCCGAGGCCAGACTCGACTTGTGGTAACTTGGTCCACCAGGCTGTTGCTGGGAGCGGCCCGCAGGCCTTGTGGAACGCCAGACGCAAGTGACATCTTGCTGAACTTGCTTGCGCTAGTGACATCAATCGTCAGGGGGACATCTGCTTGTCACAGTCAGAGGCAATTCAGAGTTGATAGTTACTACGAGGGTAATTAGACTGGTAGAGTGAACTGCCTCGTCTCGGAGAGGTAACAAGGGGCTGCGTAGTTCACGATTCCGTGGTTCGAAGTGAAAAGCAAATGTCGCTACAGATGTATATTGAAGTCTGTAGTATGTTTGCACTAAAAGGATTTGATGTTACAATTTAATATTTTTGTTATAAATCATCTTTGATATTATTGGTGCTGGAACATATCAGTTTTGTAGGGTGACAGGTCGGGGGGTAGGTTACTGTCCTAGCTGTGTTGGGGGTCTTCCCCATTTGCCACCTTTTAAGAGAAGTTGGCACCCCTAACGACCCCCATGAAGTCAGTAAAGATGAAAAATAGCTGGCAGAGTCCATAGAATTTTAGACTTTCAAGCAACTTTGGAATAACAAAATCTAGAGTAACCTTGGAACATATATAAATCTGTAGCAAAGGGGGATGCCTGGTTTGGAGGGCAGGCACTCAGGACTAGCCTCATTACACTTAGCAGGGTGACTGGTGGGTGGGGGGGGACTGTCATAGGTGATTCTGGTCTGCTCCTCTGGTGCAAGCATTTGGGCTCCCTTCAGGAATCCCATGTAGTATGATAGCGGCTATCTTTCCACAATGAGAAGTGCACCTGACGCGAGAGATATCAACTCCAGATCTACTTCAGATACTGAAGGATATCAAGAATGATATCCTTGTTCTTATTCTTAGAGCATGTAGCGTGTCCACATATTGGAGAAGGGAGCCTTGATCTTAGCAATGAACCATGTTTTATGACCCAACTTTAAAGCTGGCGCGCCTCGCCTGCCAGACATTGGTGTCAGGGAGCCAGCTGCTAAATTAGTCTTGTGAAGAGGTTGACCTTCTGGGTGTGGCTGCCGCTTGGGCCTCGGCCTTGACGGAGGAGGAGGAGGAGGACGGGTAGGAGTCCTGGAGGGTGACAGTCAGGTGGTCCTGGAGGGTGACAGGTGGTCCTGGAGGGTGACAGGTGGTCCTGGAGGGCGACAGTCAGGTGCTCCTGGAGGATGACAGTCAGGTGGCCCTGTAGGGTGACAGGTGGCCCTGTAGGATGACAGGTGGCCCTGTAGGGTGACAGGTGGCCCTGTAGGGTGACAGGTGGCCCTGTAGGATGACAGGTGGCCCTGTAGGGTGACAGGTGGCCCTGTAGGGTGACAGGTGGCCCTGTAGGGTGACAGGTGGCCCTGTAGGGTGACAGGTGGCCCTGTAGGATGACAGGTGGCCCTGTAGGATGACAGGTGGCCCTGTAGGATGACAGGTGGCCCTGTAGGGTGACAGGTGGCCCTGTAGGGTGACAGGTGGTCCTGAAGGGTGACGGTGCTCCTGAAGTGACAAGTGGCCCTGTGTAGGGTGACAGGTGGTCCTGTAGGGTGACAGGTGACCCTGGAGGGTGACAGGTGACCCTGGAGGGTGACAGTCAGGTGCTCCTGGAGGGTGACAGACAGGTGGCCCTGTAGGGTGACAGGTGGCCCTGTAGGATGACAGGTGGCCCTGTAGGATGACAGGTGGCCCTGTAGGATGACAGGTGGTCCTGTAGGATGACAGGTGGCCCTGTAGGATGACAGGTGGCCCTGTAGGATGACAGGTGGCCCTGGAGGGTGACAGGTGCTCCTGAAGGGTGACAGGTGGCCCTGAAGGGTGACAGGTGGCCCTGAAGGGTGACAGGTGGCCCTGAAGGGTGACAGGTGGCCCTGAAGGGTGACAGGTGGCCCTGAAGGGTGACAAGTGGCCCTGGAGGGTGACAGGTGGCCCTGGAGGGTGACAGGTGGCCCTGAAGGGTGACAGGTGGCCCTGAAGGGTGACAGGTGGCCCTGAAGGGTGACAGGTGCTCCTGAAGGGTGACAGGTGGCCCTGTAGGGTGACAGGTGGCCCTGAAGGGTGACAGGTGGTCCTGAAGGGTGACAGGTGGCCCTGTAGGGTGACAAGTGGCCCTGTAGGGTGACAGGTGGCCCTGAAGGGTGACAGGTGCTCCTGAAGGGTGACAGGTGGCCCTGTAGGGTGACAGGTGGCCCTGAAGGGTGACAGGTGGCCCTGAAGGGTGACAGGTGGCCCTGTAGGGTGACAGGTGGCCCTGAAGGGTGACAGGTGGCCCTGTAGGGTGACAGGTGGCCCTGTAGGGTGACAGGTGGCCCTGTAGGGTGACAGGTGGCCCTGTAGGGTGACAGGTGGCCCTGAAGGGTGACAGGTGGCCCTGAAGGGTGACAGGTGGCCCTGGAGGGTGACAGGTGGCCCTGGAGGGTGACAGGTGGCCCTGAAGGGTGACAGGTGGCCCTGGAGGGTGACAGGTGGCCCTGTAGGGTGACAGGTGGCCCTGGAGGGTGACAGGTGGCCCTGAAGGGTGACAGGTGGCCCTGGAGGGTGACAGTCAGGGGGCCAACAGTCAGCTGTTGGCAGCAAGAAAATCCACGACAAGTTCAGGAAACTATAAATAATTCCTGTTATACGGGGACAGGAAGCCTGCAGCTATACCGAGGCTTATATAGGCCAACAACTGACCTTCAACACGATGCAGGCCACGCCAGTTGCCTAGCTCCAAAGGTACATATTTTTCCGTTAGGTGAACAGAGGCATAAGGCGAAAGAACACCTCCCTTAGAACACCTTCTAAGAAAGAACACGTGATAAACACCTGTTAAGGATACCTGATTAACTCGCCTGTAATTCTGCTAACGTTGGCGTCTAACAGCCTGGTTGATCAGATCATCAACCAGCAAACCTGACCAGAAACCGGGCCGCGGGGACGTTAGTCCGCGGAACCACCTCAAGACAAGGAATAAAGATTGATCCACAAAATATTTTTTTTAACATTAATTTGGTTTATTTGTAATACTCAGCCAATTGTCATTATTAGTCACCCTCACACTGATGTCTTAAGGTGATGACCCTTCACCCTGACGTCTTAAGGTGATGACCCTTCACACTGACGTCTTAAGGTGATGACCCTTCACCCTGACGTCTTAAGGTGATGACCCTTCACCCTGACGTCTTAAGGTGATGACCCTTCACACTGACGTCTTAAGGTGATGACCCTTCACACTGACGTCTTAAGGTGATGACCCTTCACACTGACGTCTTAAGGTGATGACCCTTCACACTGACGTCTTAAGGTGATGACCCTTCACCCTGACGTCTTAAGGTGATGACCCTTCACACTGACGTCTTAAGGTGATGACCCTTCACCCTGACGTCTTAAGGTGATGACCCTTCACACTGATGTCTTAAGGTGATGACCCTTCACACTGACGTCTTAAGGTGATGACCCTTCACCCTGACGTCTTAAGGTGATGACCTTTCACACTGACGTCTTAAGGTGATGACCCTTCACCCTGACGTCTTAAGGTGATGACCCTTCACCCTGACGTCTTAAGGTGATGACCCTTCACCCTGAAGTCTTAAGGTGATGACCCTTCACACTGACGTCTTAAGGTGATGACCCTTCACAATGACGTCTTAAGGTGATGACCCTTCACACTGACGTCTTAAGGTGATCACTCTTCACCCTGACGTCTTAAGGTGATGACCCTTCACACTGACGTCTTAAGGTGATGACCCTTCACACTGACGTCTTAAGGTGATGACCCTTCACACTGACGTCTTAAGGTGATGACCCTTCACACTGACGTCTTAAGGTGATGACCCTTCACACTGACGTCTTAAGGTGATCACTCTTCACCCTGACGTCTTAAGGTGATGACCCTTCACACTGACGTCTTAAGGTGATGACCCTTCACCCTGACGTCTTAATTAAGGTACTGACCCTTGACACACACTGGAACTATGTACAGGTACCTAGCTGGTACCAGCCAACACATGACCTTGCCGGCGGTGCACGGGTCTCCATTCACCATTCGGGGGCCGGTCTATGAGCTGGTCTCCTGGTCAAGCAGGCTGTTACACGCCGCCACTCGCATTCTGACATATGAATCACAGTCTAGTCGATCAGGTATCCTTTGGAGGTGTTGCATAGTGTACTCATTTGGTCACTAGTGAAAGGTCGACTAGTTATAACCCCCTTATGTGTCCAACTACTTTGGGCTGGACGGTAGAGCGACGGTTTCGCTTCGTGCAGGTCTGCGTTCAATCCCCCGATCCTCCACATGAGGAGGTGAAAAGTTACTAAAACAACCTTAGGTCCTTCTCACTAGCTATCTTGAGGTTATCTTGAGATGATTTCGGGGCTTTTTAGTGTCCCCGCGGCCCGGTCCTCGACCAGGCCTCTACCCCCAGGAAGCAGCCCGTGACAGCTGACTGATACCCAGGTACCTATTTTACTCCTAGGTAACAGGGGCATAGGGTGAAAGAAACTCTGCCCATTGTTTCTCGCCGGCACCTGGGATCGAACCCAGGACCACAGGATCACAAGTCCAGCGTGCTGTCCGCTCGGCCGACCAGCTCCAGCTAGGACTTACTAGCTAAACATACCACGGAAGGCTAGGCTAGGAATGGACAGCATCACTTAGAGACCTAACTTGTGGTAATATCAACAGGTGTATGGTACTCCCTGCCTCTCTCCACACCTGCCTGCCTCTCCCCACACCTGCCTGCCTCTCTCCACACCTGCCTGCCTCTCCCCACACCTGCCTGCCTCTCTCCACACCTGCCTGCCTCTCTCCACACCTGCCTGCCTCTCTCCACACCTGCCTGCCTCTCTCCACACCTGCCTGCCTCTCCCCACACCTGCCTGCCTCTCTCCACACCTGCCTGCCTCTCTCCACACCTGCCTGCCTCTCTCCACACCTGCCTGCCTCTCCCCACACCTGCCTGCCTCTCCCCACACCTGCCTGCCTCTCCCCACACCTGCCTGCCTCTCCCCACACCTGCCTGCCTCTCCCCACACCTGCCTGCCTCTCTCCACACCTGCCTGCCTCTCTCCACACCTGCCTGCCTCTCTCCACACCTGCCTGCCTCTCTCCACACCTGCCTGCCTCTCTCCACACCTGCCTGCCTCTCTCCACACCTGCCTGCCTCTCTCCACACCTGCCTGCCTCTCTCCACACCTGCCTGCCTCTCCCCACAGCTGCCTGCCTCTCCCCACAGCTGCCTGCCTCTCCCCGCCTCTCCCTGCCTCTCCCCTGCAGTACCATAGGGGAGATATTATGCAATATAATTGACAAAATTAAAAAAATATATATTTTTGGGTGCAATTATAGAGGACACGTGGGGGTAATGTGTATAGTAAACAGCTGATCTGTCTTGTGAATGGAAGTCAGGAGGGCGGTGATTGGCTGACAGTTGGCGGGAAATGTGTAGTAAACAGCTGATCTATCGTGTGAATGGAAGCCAGGAAGGCGGTGATTGGCTGGCTGTTGGCGGGAAATGTGTAGTAAACAGCTGATCTATCGTGTGAATGGAAGCCAGGAGGGCGGTGATTGGCTGGCTGTTGGCGGGAAATGTGTAGTAAACAGCTGATCTATCGTGTTAATGGAAGCCAGGAAGGCGGTGATTGGCTGGCTGTTGGCGGGAAATGTGTAGTAAACAGCTGATCTGTCTTGTGAATGGAAGTCAGGAAGACGGTGATTGGCTGACAGTTGGCAGGAAATGTGTAGTAAACAGCTTATCTGTCTTGTGAATGGAAGTCAGGAAGACGGTGATTGGCTGACAGTTGGCGGGAAATTTATAGTAAACAGCTGATCTATCGTGTGAATGGAAGTCAGGAAGGCGGTGATTGGCTGGGTTTTGGCGGGTAATTTATAGTAAATAGCTGATCTATCTTGTGAATGACAGTCAGGAGGGCGGTGATTGGCTGACAGTTGGCGGGAAATTTATAGTAAACAGCTGATCTATCTTGTGAATGGAAGTCAGGAAGGCGGTGATTGGCTGACAGTTGGAATTATTTTTGTGTTTGCTAAAGGTCATCAGTGTCTTTAATATTACTAAAGATGACAGTTTGGTAGCGGCGATGGACGGGTGGTGTAGCACACTGTTGTTGTCCTGTATAACTTCCTGTCCATTGTGTTCACCTTGCTCTTACTGCCTTGTGCAGTCCTGTCAACCTTGAAGTCCCGTCCACTTTCCTGTCCTCTGGCCAGGTCTTTGCCAACCTCCCAAGCTCAGTAGCGAGGACCGTCTGATGTTAAACATTGGCCAATGTTTAACAACATAGGTCAGTGTTTAACAACATAGGTCAGTGTTTAACAACATAGGTCAGTGTTTAACAACATAGGTCAGTGTTTAACAACATAGGTCAGTGTTTAACAACATAGGTCAGTGTTTAACAACATAGGTCAGTGTTTAACAACATAGGTCAGTGTTTAACAACATAGGTCAGTGTTTAACAACATAGGTCAGTGTTTAACAACATAGGTCAGTGTTTAACAACATAGGTCAGTGTTTAACAACATAGGTCAGTCTTTAACAACATAGGTCAGTGTTTAACAACATAGGTCAGTGTTTAACAACATAGGTCAGTGTTTAACAACATAGGTCAGTGTTTAACAACATAGGTCAGTGTTTAACAACATAGGTCAGTGTTTAACAACATAGGTCAGTGTTTAACAACATAGGTCAGTGTTTAACAACATAGGTCAGTGTTTAACAACATAGACCAATGTTTAACAACATAGGCCTATAGTTGTTATATCTTACAATCCACACAAGTGATTGGCCACCATTCCTTTCCCACCGTCCCATCCCAAATCCTTATCCTGATCCCTTCCCAGTGCTATATAGTCGTAATGGCTTGATGTTTTCTCCTGATAGTTCCTTCCCCTTGTAACCAACTTAGATAATTAAGTAACCGCTCACAGATATCTACGTTTTCTATGCATCGGACTCGATAGGTTAGGTGGGTAGCTTGGGGTTGGTACGTTTGTGGTGAGGTTAAAAGGTTGGATTCTTTACGTAGTGGCAAATTAAGAGGTTGATGAGGTGATGGTCTTGCGCAGTGTGGTGGCTCACTTTCCCTTTCTATTACATTACAATAGTTCCGAGCATCAATATCCCCGCGGCCCGGTCTCTGACTAGACCCCCCTGGTTGGAAGTCTGGTGAACCAGGCTGTTGGACGCAGCTGCTCGCATGAATCACAGCCCGGCTGATCAGGTTACCTTTTTACCGATCCGTTGTAGTCGTGTTAACATGTGTTGAATTACTCTACAGGTGTTATTGTTCATATGTTCTAGATATTCAGATGTTCTACATGTTCAGATGTTAATGTTCTTGCTCTATAATCAACCCGGTTCAGCCTGACTGTGATGGTTTTGTTGGTGTTCACGTAGGAAGTCAGCATCACAGACCAAAATCATCAGGGAGGCTGCGGGAGTAGAACTCTAGAACTCCTCAACAGGTAGACAAGAGATAATGAGATGAGAAACAGCATCACCGAGCATATGGAAGAAAAGATTCTTGTTTACCTTCTTCTCTCACACTCTGCGGTCAATACTGAGCAAGATAAATACCTCTAGAGGTTACCTGATATTCGGCTCTGTAGTTCACACGTCAAAACTGCGGGCAGCGGCGTCTAACAGCCTGGTTGACCGACTGATAGTTGGTCAACCAGGCTGTTATAGACGCCGGTGCCAACCATCAACTATCACCACCAGGCAGAATATTACCCCAACGTTAGAGGATACAAAAATTAAGAAGTAGTTAAGCGAGACAAAAGTGGTATACCAGTATGACGATAATACCGGAACAACCGTGGACGTCTTCGAGAAAACTAGATTGTTTTCTTCAAGGAGTGCCGGATCAACCGGGCTGTGGTGGGTATGTGGGCCTGCGGGCCGCTCCAAGCAACAGCCTGGTGGACCAAGCTCTCACAAGTCAAGCCTGGCCTCAGGCCGGGCTTGGGGAGTAGAAGAACTCCCAGAACCCCATCAACCAGGTATATGTGGGCCTGCGGGCCGCTCCAAGCAACAGCCTGGTGGACCAAGCTCTCACAAGTCAAGCCTGGCCTCAGGCCGGGCTTGGGGAGTAGAAGAACTCCCAGAACCCCATCAACCAGGTATATGTGGGCCTGCGGGCCGCTCCAAGCAACAGCCTGGTGGACCAAGCTCTCACAAGTCAAGCCTGGCCTCGGGCCGGGCTTGGGGAGTAGAACAACTCCCAGAACCCCATCAACCAGGTATATGTGGGCCTGCGGGCCGCTCCAAGCAACAGCCTGGTGGACCAAACTCTCACAAGTCAAGCCTGGCCTCAGGCCGGGCTTGGGGAGTAGAAGAACTCCCAGAACCCCATCAACCAGGTATCAACCAGGTATACCACTTGGAAGGTGTATCAGGACAAGGTGCTGGGGGCACTGACGTCTCCTTAGACTAACAAAGAGTGTAATATGCATCGCATACCTCTCGACAGCAGTGGTTGCAAAACATTATATGTAGCACAAGTTCGTTCCCATCTTGAGTATGCAGCCCTCGCCTGGGCTGCCTCCATCTTGTATTCTGGAGAAGGTGGACAACTGTGCTAAAAGATTCGTTTCTTGTCTTAACCTGATATAGTTGGTCTGATCAGCGAGGACACCAGAGAGATGTCGACGGACTTTTCGTCATGTTTAAGGTCCATGTTCTCAAGATTCAACATCTTTCCCAGCTTCGTGAACCACCAGAAGTTGGCAGCCACAACTCAAGGTCCTCAGCCATCAACAGCCTCGTGCTGGAAATGGTTCTCTCAACACCACTCCATTAGGAACCATTCATTCCGAGGCTGACTGCTTCTGGAACTGCTTCGACTGCTTCTCAACATGTAGATACGCGTCAAATCTCGTCAAGCGACTAAATGAAGGCTCTGCCACACAGCTCTGGCTTCATCCAGCAACTAACATTAAAAAAGTTGATTCCGAAAGTTTATTCACCCAGTAACTAACATTTAAGAAAAGTTTATTTATTATTCCACTGAAAAAAAGCTTCGTCAAATGAGATGCCAGGATCAAGGTTCACAGGAATTAATGTAGGATCACAGTTCTTAACTTGCAGTTTCACTAGGAGCATCATCATCTTTATTATTCTGGTTAACACTGTTCTTAGAGTAAAAGAAATGGTTAAGGTGGGAGGGAGAGCAGCTGGTGGAGCTCTCCTATAGGCTCCTAAGAACAGGTCAAGCAGGTGTCATGACCTTCCCTTACATTCTTACATTCCTGCCTAATGCAATCATGCTCTCCCAACCCTGTCCTCCCTGTCCCAGCATTCTTCTCCCAGCCATCCCTCTCCCAGCCATCCCTTCCCCAGCCATCCCTTCCCCAGCTATCCTTGATGGACGCTCAGCACACGAGAAGCAAGAGTTATGTGAGGAAATAATACTTCAGTGTAGGATCGGAAATTATTGCATTTGACTACACAACCGACAGCTAGAAAGGCTGAGCCAAGGAGCTAAAGCTCGATCCTGGAATCAACGTTATATGTAACACCGTTGTACTGTATTACTGCTAAAGGTTTATGTTTACAATAGCTATTATATAAAGCTACAGATTCAAGCACCGGTAAGGCGTATGCGAATTGTGGCGCTTAAAACCAGTGATATGTTTTTGAAAATGTTTTCAAAATGTTTTCAAAAACATGTTCAAAATGGTTTCAAAAACATTTTCAAATGGTTTCAAAAACATTTTCAAATGGTTTCAAAAACATTTTCAAATGGTTTCAAAAACATTTTCAAAAGGTTTTTAAAAACATTTTCAAAATGTTTTCAAAAAGTTTTCAAAATGTTTTCAAAATGTTTTCAAACACATTTTTAAAATGTTTTCAATTTTTTTTTAAATGTTAGTCAAAAAACATTTTACTATTAAGTCAAATGTTAAAACTCCAAAAGGAGCGAGTTGAGCATTGAGAGTGCAAGAGTATTCGGGATGAAGGGTTAACCCCACACGCTGTTCCTCCAGAGTGAAGGGTGATAGAGCATTTGGCTTTATCACCCTTCACGGCAGATGTCCCGGTGACGGTTGTGTCCCGGTGACGGTTGTGTCCCGGTGACGGTTGTGTCCCGGTGACGGTTGTGTCCCAGTGACGGTTGTGCCCCGGTGACGGTTGTGTCCCGGTGACGGTTGTGCCCCGGTGACGGTTGTGTCCCAGTGACGGTTGTGTCCCGGTGACGGTTGTGTCCCGGTGACGGTTGTGTCCCAGTGACGGTTGTGTCCCGGTGGCGGTTGTGTTCCAGTGACGGTTGTGTCCCGGTGACGGTTGTGTCCCGGTGACGGTTGTGTCCCAGTGACGGTTGTGTCCCGGTGACGGTTGTGTCCCAGTGACGGTTGTGTCCCGGTGACGGTTGTGTCCCAGTGACGGTTGTGTCCCGGTGACGGTTGTGTCCCGGTGACGGTTGTGTCCCAGTGACGGTTGTGTCCCGGTGACGGTTGTGTCCCAGTGACGGTTGTGTCCCGGTGACGGTTGTGTCCCAGTGACGGTTGTGTCCCGGTGACGGTTGTGTCCCGGTGACGGTTGTGTCCCAGTGACGGTTGTGTCCCGGTGACGGTTGTGTCCCAGTGACGGTTGTGTCCCGGTGACGGTTGTGTCCCGGTGGCGGTTGTGTTCCAGTGACGGTTGTGTCCCGGTGACGGTTGTGTCCCGGTGACGGTTGTGCCCCGGTGACGGTTGTGTCCCAGTGACGGTTGTGTCCCAGTGACGGTTGTGTCCCGGTGACGGTTGTGTCCCAGTGACGGTTGTGTCCCGGTGACGGTTGTGTCCCGGTGACGGTTGTGTCCCAGTGACGGTTGTGTCCCAGTGACGGTTGTGTCCCAGTGACGGTTGTGTCCCGGTGACGGTTGTGTCCCAGTGACGGTTGTGTCCCAGTGACGGTTGTGTCCCGCTGACGGTTGTGTCCCAGTGACGGTTGTGTCCCGGTGACGGTTGTGTCCCGGTGACGGTTGTGTCCCGGTGACGGTTGTCCCGGTGACGGTTGTGTCCCAGTGACGGTTGTGTCCCAGTGACGGTTGTGTCCCAGTGACGGTTGTGTCCCAGTGACGGTTGTGTCCCAGTGACGGTTGTGTCCCGGTGACGGGGGCACTGTTGTGACCCGCTATGTAGACACTCCGACGATTACTGGTCGTTTAACACAGCTTGTAGTGTGCTTAATACTACGCCAGGCGCTGCTACGGTCTAATTACCAGGATGTTGATGCGGTCCGTCTTATCGAGTTGTCATACAGTCACTGAAGTGCAGGACTAAATTGTTTGAACCTAACCTAACCTAACCGAGGACCCGTGAATAGAAAATGGGACAGCATCAATTCTGCGAGTCTCTGTGATGTATAGTACATCATATTTTGGCCGCTGGGGGATTTATAAGTCAAAATGGGTTGTACTATTCGGGGGGATAAGTTGATCAACAGCTGGTTCTAATGCGGGTTTTTTTTAATTAATCAATTTCCGAGGCAAAATTCCCACTGTTGTGCATTGAAATAAAGCTATAATGTGTATATAGTAAAAAGCTAACTACAAATCATAACATTTACGCAACCACTTACGAAGCCTGTACATCTTTCCTGAATCATGGCGGCTGTGTTTACATTTACTAAGCAGTTTGTGAGCATGGAGGTTATCTTGAGGTTATCTTGAGATGATTTCGGGGCTTTTTAGTGTCCCCGCGGCCCGGTCCTTGACCAGGCCTCCACCCCCAGGAAGCAGCCCGTGACAGCTGACTAACACCCAGGTACCTATTTTACTGCTAGGTAACAGGGGCATAGGGTGAAAGAAACTCTGCCCATTGTTTCTCGCCGGCGCCTGGGATCGAACCCAGGACCACAGGATCACAAATCCAGCGTGCTGTCCGCTCGGCCGGCCGGCTCCCGTGCTATGAGCTTTTTTTTTATAACAATAATAACGTTAGGCTGGGAGGTTACGAGACAAGGAACTGTTTAACAAATGTCAACAAAGCCGCTATGATTAAGGAGAGATGTACAGGTTCCGTAAGTAGTCGAGTAAATGCTCAGTGAATCGTGGCCCTGTTCATGAATCGTGGCCACTCATGAAGGGTTTTCATGATTCCGATGATCAACATCCCTGCGGCCCGGTCTCGGATCAGGGCTCCTGGTTGATTGTCTGGGTCAACCAGGCTGTTGGAGGCGGCTTTTTGTTGCTTGCCTGAAACTCATAAATATAAGTCTGGAGGTCATAACCTGTTCTTTTACATTAAAAAAAATGTCGAAATTAATTTAAACAAATTTTATCTAAATATTGGTAAAGATGACAGTAAATATGGGCCACAACGTAGCTCAAATAGTTAGCGAAATCGAAATAGTGTAACAGGCAGCATCCAACAGCCTGGTTGACCCAGACCACCAAACATTCATTACCGGTCAGCCGAGCGGACAGCATGTTGGACTTGTGATCCTGGGTTCGATCCCAGGCGCCGGCGAGAAACAGTGGGTAGAGTTTCTTTCACCCTATGCCCCTGTTACCTAGCAGTAAAATAGGTACCTGGGTGTTAGTCAGCTGTCACGGGCAGCTTCCTGGGGATGGAGGCCTGGTCGAGGACCGGGCCGCGGGGACACTAAAAAAGCCCCGAAATCATCTCAAGATAATCTCAAGATAGGGCTTTCTCAACCCATACCGCAGTAACATGGATCACTACTCTTGCTGTATTGAAGTCTCCACTTCTGACTGCTGATCCCATCACCACAAAACAATGGGCCTAATCTACGTGTGTGTTCATATGCCTTCAAGCGCAGTTTGGTGTGTATTTACTATTTGCATTTACTATTTGTATCGGCAGAATCGAGCTTAAAGCTCTTGGACCCCGCCTTTCTTACCAATATATTTTTCCTTTATTATGTCTACTACATATATTTATCTTATACTCACACACACACACACACACACACACACACACACACACACACACACACACACACACACACACACACACACACACACACACACACACACACACACACAAAGTAGACACACACACACTCACACACACAAAGTACACACACGTACACTCACGTACGTCCCCAGGAAGCAGCACGTAGCAGCTGTCTAACTCCCAAGTACCTATTTGCTGCTAGGTGAAATATATAGTTGCATCAGGGTGAAAGAAACTCTGCCCATTTGTTTCTGCCTATGACGGGAATTGATCCTGTCCCTTAGAACTACGACCCCAGAGCGCTGTCCACTCAGCTGCGAGCCCCCCCCCCATCGCGCATGTGTGTGTATGTGTATAACCACTTCAAACACACACCTAATTATGTTTGAAGGGGTTAAGCTTCAGCTCTTCGGTCCCGCCTATCAGCTACACCAGATAACTGGTGTACAGGATCCGAAATCCTATCAAGTCAACATTTGAAACGTGTGTGTGTGAGAGAGTGAGTGTAGAGGAGCCATGACCAAGCTCAATTACCAATTACACCAATTACAAAATTACCAATTCCCTTAACAGTTGCCGGACAGAACTGCAACCCCTTAGGAAGGGATTTATCAGGGGGAAGCGCCAAGCCTTTAACTACCTATAACAGCCCTTGCCGAGTTGTTAGGCAGTTAGAGTCTCTGCTAAGGCGCTCTACCATCCGGGTCCCGTGACTTATGTACTGAGATGAACCCCAGCTTCCTGGGGGCCAGATTCACGAAGCAGTTACGCAAGCACTTACGAGCGTGTACATCTTTCCTCAATCTTTGACGGCTTTAGTTACATTTATTAAACAGTTTACAAGCATGAAAACTTGCCAATCAACTGTTGTTATTGTTATAAACAGCCTCCTGGTGCTTCGGAGCTCATTAACTGTTTAATAATTGTAAACAAAGCCGCCAAAGATTGAGAAAAGATGTACAGGTTCGTAAGTGCTTGCGTAACTGCTTCGTGAATCTGGCTCAGGTTCGTAAGTGCTTGCGTAACTGCTTCGGGAATCTGGCTCAGGTTCGTAAGTGCTTGCGTAACTGCTTCGGGAATCTGGCTCGAGGTTCGTAAGAGCTTGCGTAATTGCTTCGTGAATCTGGCTCGAGGTTCGTAAGTGCTTGCGTAATTGCTTCGTGAATCTGGCTCGAGGTTCGTAAGAGCTTGCGTAATTGCTTCGTGAATCTGGCTCGAGGTTCAAAGAGCTTGCGTAATTGCTTCGTGAATCTGGCTCGAGGTTCGTAAGAGCTTGCGTAATTGCTTCGTGAATCTGGCTCGAGGTTCAAAGTGCTTGCGTAATTGCTTCGTGAATCTGGCCCCTGGCCACTCTCTCCTCACTGGTGACGCTTGTGCTGATGGTGGTACTGGTAGTTCCGATAGTGGTGGTTGCTTGAGGTGGTGGTGGTGATGCTGGTAGTGGTGGTGCTATACTTCCTTGCTGCTAGTGACTGTTGCTACTACCATGTATACTGTTGCTACTACCATGTATACTGTTGCTACTACCTTGTATGCTGTTGCTACTACCATGTATACTGTTGCTACTACCATGTACACTGTTGCTACTACCATGTATACTGTTGCTACTACCATGTATACTGTTGCTACTATCATGTATACTGTTGCTACTACCATGTATACTGTTGCTACTACCATGTCTACTGTTGCTACTACCATGTATACTGTTGCTACTACCATGTATACTGTTGCTACTACCATGTATACTGTTGCTACTACCATGTATACTGTTGCTACTACCATGTATACTGTTGCTACTACCATGTATACTGTTGCTACTACCATGTATACTGTTGCTACTACCTTGTATGCTGTTGCTACTACCATGCATACTGTTGCTACTACCATGTATACTGTTGCTACTACCATGTATACTGTTGCTACTACCATGTATACTGTTGCTACTACCATGTATACTGTTGCTACTACCATGTATACTGTTGCTACTACCATGTATACTGTTGCTACTACCATGTATACTGTTGCTACTACCTTGTATACTGTTGCTACTACCATGTATACTGTTATTACCATGTATACTGTTGCTACTACCTTGTATACTGTTATTACCATGTATACTGT
>NC_091198.1:21822885-21825385 GCF_040958095.1 Procambarus clarkii
GGGCATGGGCACTGTCCCACTCCTGCCCCTGTGTTGGGCATGGGCACTGTCCCACTCCTGCCCCTGTGTTGGGCATGGGCACTGTCCCACTCCTGCCCCTGTGTTGGGCATGGGCACTGTCCCACTCCTGCCCCTGTGTTGGGCATGGGCACTGTCCCACTCCTGCCCCTGTGTTGGGCATGGGCACTGTCCCACTCCTGCCCCTGTGTTGGGCATGGGCACTGTCCCACTCCTGCCCTGTGTTGGGCATGGGCACTGTCCCACTCCTGCCCTGTGTTGGGCATGGGCACTGTCCCACTCCTGCCCCTGTGTTGGGCATGGGCACTGTCCCACTCCTGCCCCTGTGTTGGGCATGGGTACTGTCCCACTCCTGCCCCTGTGTTGGGCATGGGCACTGTCCCACTCCTGCCCTGTGTTGGGCATGGGTACTGTCCCACTCCTGCCCCTGTGTTGGGCATGGGCACTGTCCCACTCCTGCCCCTGTGTTGGGCATGGGCACTGTCCCACTCCTGCCCGTGTGTTGGGCATGGGTACTGTCCCACTCCTGCCCGTGTGTTGGGCATGGGCACTGTCCCACTCCTGCCCCTGTGTTGGGCATGGGCACTGTCCCACTCCTGCCCTGTGTTGGGCATGGGCACTGTCCCACTCCTGCCCCTGTGTTGGGCATGGGCACTGTCCCACTCCTGCCCTGTGTTGGGCATGGGCACTGTCCCACTCCTGCCCCTGTGTTGGGCATGGGCACTGTCCCACTCCTGCCCCTGTGTTGGGCATGGGCACTGTCCCACTCCTGCCCCTGTGTTGGGCATGGGCACTGTCCCACTCCTGCCCCTGTGTTGGGCATGGGCACTGTCCCACTCCTGCCCTGTGTTGGGCATGGGCACTGTCCCACTCCTGCCCCTGTGTTGGGCATGGGCACTGTCCCACTCCTGGCCCTGTGTTGGGCATGGGCATTGTCCCACTCCTGGCCCTGTGTTGGGCATGGGCACTGTTCCACTCCTGCCCCTGTATTGGGCATGGGCACTGTCCCACTCCTGCCCAGTGTTGGGCATGGTAAGTGCCCCAACTCCTGCCCTGTGTTGGGTATGGTAAATGCCCCCACTCCTGCCCTGTGTTGGGCATGGTAAGTACCCCAACTCCTGCCCTGTGTTGGGCATGGGCACTGCCCCACTCCTGCCCTGTGTTGGGCATGGTAAGTGCCCCAACTCCTGCCCTGTGTTGGGCATGGTAAGTGCCCCAACTCCTGCCCTGTGTTGGGCATGATTAGTGCCCCAACTCCTGCCCTGTGTTGGGTATGGTAAATGCCCCCACTCCTGCCCTGTGTTGGGCATGGTAAGTACCCCAACTCCTGCCCTGTGTTGGGCATGGGCACTGCCCCACTCCTGCCCTGTGTTGGGCATGGTAAGTGCCCCAACTCCTGCCCTGTGTTGGGCATGGTAAGTGCCCCAACTCCTGCCCTGTGTTGGGCATGATTAGTGCCCCAACTCCTGCCCTGTGTTGGGTATGGTAAGTGCCCCAACTCCTGCCCTGTGTTGGGCATGATTAGTGCCCCAACTCCTGCCCTGTGTTGGGTATGGTAAGTGCCCCAACTCCTGCCCTGTGTTGGGCATGGTAAGTGCCCCAACTCCTGCCCTGTGTTGGGCATGGTAAGTGCCCCACTCCTGCCCTGTGTTGGGCATGGTAAGTGCCCCCACTCCTGCCCTGTGTTGGGCATGGTAAGTGCCCCAACTCCTGCCCTGTGTTGGGTATGGTAAGTGCCCCAACTCCTGCCCTGTGTTGGGTATGATTAGTGCCCCAACTCCTGCCCTGTGTTGGGTATGGTAAGTGCCCCACTCCTGCCCTGTGTTGGGCATGGTAAGTGCCCCCACTCCTGCCCTGTGTTGGGCATGGTAAGTGCCCCCACTCCTGCCCTGTGTTGGGCATGGTAAGTGCCCCCACTCCTGCCCTGTGTTGGGCATGGTAAGTGCCCCAACTCCTGCCCTGTGTTGGGCATGGTAAGTGCCCCCACTCCTGCCCTGTGTTGGGCATGGTAAGTGCCCCCACTCCTGCCCTGTGTTGGGTATGGTAAGTGCCCCACTCCTGCCCTGTGTTGGGCATGGTAAGTGCCCCAACTCCTGCCCTGTGTTGGGTATGGTAAGTGCCCCAACTCCTGCCCTGTGTTGGGCATGGTAAGTGCCCCCACTCCTGCCCTGTGTTGGGCATGGTAAGTGCCCCCACTCCTGCCCTGTGTTGGGCATGGTAAGTGCCCCCACTCCTGCCCTGTGTTGGGCATGGTAAGTGCCCTCACTCCTGCCCTGTGTTGGGCATGGTAAGTGCCCCCACTCCTGCCCAGTGTTGGGCATGGTAAGTGCCCCACTCCTGCCCTGTGTTGGGCATGGTAAGTGCCCCCACTCCTGCCCTGTGCTGGGCATGGTAAGTGCCCCACTCCTGCCCTGTGTTGGCAGTGTTCTCTGAAGACTTTGCTATAGAATAAAAGGGAAAGATATCAGCGCTTCTCGCACAA
>NC_091198.1:21827885-21835385 GCF_040958095.1 Procambarus clarkii
GTCAGTGTATGATAAGAGGAAAGTTGGAAAGTAAAGCTTACCTGCCGACCTAACATGATGTTGATCCACTACACTATTACTAGCACCAAACATTTGGGATACAAGTGCCAATGACGAGCGAAGCTAATGACGTCACGCGAAGAAAGTCTTGGGGAGTAATAGGTAATAATTTAATACCAATTAGGTAATTAGGTCATCGATCAAACCGTTCAAAATGCTCCGTATTAGTCAGAATTACTGGACCATAATATTGACGTTTTCTGTTCGTCTGTCTCGATAGGTTAGGTGGGTTGCTTAGGTTGGTACGTTTATCGCTTCATCAAGAGGTCCTACACACTATATCATGTTATCAAGAGGTGCTACACACTATATCATGTCATCAAGAGGTCCTATACACTATATCATGTCATCAAGAGGTGCTACACACTATATCATGTCATCAAGAGGTGCTACACACTATATCATGTTATCATGAGGTGCTACACACTATATCATGTCATCATGAGGTGCTACACACTATATCATGTCATCAAGAGGTGCTACACACTATATCATGTTATCAAGAGGTGCTACACACTATATCATGTCATCATGAGGTGCTACACACTATATCATGTCATTAAGAGGTGCTATACACTATATCATGTCATCATGAGGTGCTACACACCGTGTCATATCTGAGCCAAACCTACCTGGCTATCTTGAGAGTGAGGGGCATGATATAAGAGTGGATATAGGGGCAGGATTAGGGGTCGAGGCCGGTGTGCTGGCAGAGCGAGGCGAGAGGGGGTCGTCTCTCGGGAAGGTTGCCATAATGTGTGTTGATGTTGGGTTGCCATAGTTATTATCGCGGCTAGGGGATGGGGGAGCGAGGGGTGAGGGAGGTAATATTGGAGGTTTTGCGCGTGTCGGAGGGAGTGGTGGTGGTAGGGGTGCTGGTAGTGGTGGTAGGGGTGCTGGTGGTAGGGGTGCTGGTAGAGGTGGTAGGGGTGCTGGTGGTAGGGGTGCTGGTAGTGGTGGTAGGGGTGGTGGGGGTGTAGGTAGGGGTGCTGGTAGTGGTGGTAGGGGTGCTGGTGGTGGTTGTGGTAGGGGTGCTGGTGGTGGTGGTAGGGGTGGTCGTGGTGGTGACGGTGGGTAAATTGTACTTGACTAAAAATGCTTGCTGGAAAGTGAGGTGTAGCTCTTTATCCTCCACATTTTAGCCTCGTTGTACTCTGTTGCACTTTTAAGCCAAAAACAGGTGTGCGCAGTGCAGGGGTTAACTAATGTGTACATTTTGTGGCCAGGAGGTGGCTTCTATAGCTTCAGTGTATTGTGTGTGTTGACCGTCCGTTCTGGGTGCGAGGATTTCCTTACGTGTCTTGAAACACATTTGCGTTCTCAGCTTCTACCTGTGTCCTACTTGTTTTGAATTTAAAGAGGCTGTCTTTATCCACCTTGTCTGTTCTCTCAGTATCTTGCATAGTGTGGTCATGTCCCTTTTAGCCATATGTGAGATAAGTGGTCATATTTCCAGGGTTGTGAAATTTAGGTCCTTAAATATATCTACATTGATTAACTCTCATGGTTCTGTGCTGTTTATTCTGGTATTTGTCTAACATTGGTTATTTAGACTGCTTTGATAAAGTCCATATTTAGGCTTTTGAATGGTGTTCAGATGTTTCCCAGAGTCCCATATGCCGCCGATGTTAACCTGTGTGTGTGTGCGCCTCAGGGGTTAATGTTGGAATTAAATCCACTCTCAGATCCTTCTCTCTTACTGATTCCTGTTGATGCCTTGTTATGGTGTACTTACCCTCTGGTCTCCTTTCACTTTTGCCAGTTTTCGTTATCTTACACTTGTTGGGATTTAATTCTAGCAGCCACTTATTTGCTTGGTAGCGACTGTGATGTTATTGGCACATGCAGTTGTATACCTGCTTGATTAGGTTCTAGGTCGTCGTCTACTCTCCAAGCACGGCCGACTTCTGAGAGCTTGTTCCAACAGGCTGTTGCTTGGAGCGGCCCGCAGGCCCACATGCCCACCACAGCCTGGTTGGTCCGGCACTCCTTGGAGAAAATTATCTAGTTTCCTCTTGAAGATGTCCACGGTTGTTCCGGCAATATTTCTTATGCTCGCTGGGAGGGTGTTGAACAACCGCGGACCTCTGATGTTTATACAGTGTTCTCTGATTGTGCCTATGGCACCTCTGCTCTTCACTGGTTCTATTCTACATTTTCTTCCATATCGTTCACTCCAGTACGTTGTTATTTTACTGTGTAGATTTGGGACCTGGCCCTCCAGTATCTTCCACGTGTATATTATTTGGTATCTCTCTCGTCTCCTTTCTAGTGAGTACATTTGGAGAGCTTTGAGACGATCCCAATAATTTAGGTGCTTTATCTCGTCCATGCGTGCCGTATATGTCCTCTGTATTCCCTCTATTTCAGCAATCTCTCCTACTCTGAAGGGGGAAGTGAGTACTGAGCAGTACTCAAGACGGGACAACACAAGTGACTTGAAGAGTACAACCATTGTGATGGGATCCCTGGATTTGAAAGTTCTCGTAATCCATCCCATAATTTTTCTGGTTGACGCAATATTTGCTTGGTTATGCTCCCTAAACGTTAGGTCGTCAGACATCATTATTCCCAAATCCTTGACATGCTGTTTACCTATTATGGGCAGATTCGATTGTGTTTTGGGCCCTATACTATGTTTCAGGTCCTTATTTTTACCGTACCTGAGCACCAGGAATTGATCACTGTTAAACACCATGTTATTTTCTGCAGCCCAGTCGAAAACTTTATTAATAACTGCTTGAAGTTGTTCAATGTCTTCAGCAGAGACATTCATGAGAGAGGCCACAGAGGTTGTGGTGTTGACAGTTGATGTAAGGGGTGGTGATGGTCGTGTTGGAGGCAACAGCTGTCGCTAATTATCCTACACCTGCTAATTATGCAAATGATGCTAGCAGTTGATACTGCTGCTATGCTGCTATTTTATTGCCGTTATTGTTGGTGTTGGAGGTGGTGTTGGGGGTGGTGCTGGTGTTGGAGGTGGTGTGGGTGATGGTGTTGGGGGTGGTGCTGGTGTTGGAGGTGGTGTTGGGGGTGGTGCTGGTGTTGGAGGTGGTGTGGGTGATGGTGTTCGGGGTGGTGCTGGTGTTGGAGGTGGTGTGGGTGATGGTGTTGGGGGTGGTGCTGGTGTTGGAGGTGGTGTGGGTGATGGTGTTGGGGGTGGTGCTGGTGTTGGAGGTGGTGTTGGGGGTGGTGCTGGTGTTGGAGGTGGTGTGGGTGATGGTGTTGGGGGTGGTGCTGGTGTTGGAGGTGGTGTTGGGGGTGGTGCTGGTGTTGGAGGTGGGGGGGGGGGGGGACCCAACCATGGGTCTGCTCCAGCTGAGGGCTATCATTACCAATCATACAACGGATATTGCTTCTCCCTGTTCCTGCTTCATCTCTTCCCCCCCCTCACCCCCTATAACTCCCCACCCCCCTCACCCCCATAACTCCCCACCCCCCCTCACCCCTATAACTCCCCGCAGCCCCCTCACCCCTATAACTCCCCACCCCCCTCAACCCTATAACTCCCCACCCCCCTCAACCCTATAACTCCCCACCCCCCTCACGCCTATAACTCCCCACCTCCGCTCAACCCTATAACTCCCCACCCCCCCTCACGCCTATAACTCCCCACCTCCCCTCACCCCTATAACTCCCCATCCTCCCTCACCCCTATAACTCCCCATCCTCCCTCACCCCTATAACTCCCCATCCTCCCTCACGCCTATAACTCCCCACCCCCCTCACGCCTATAACTCCCCACCCCCCTCACGCCTATAACTCCCCACCCCCCTCACGCCTATAACTCCCCACCCCCCCTCACGCCTATAACTCCCCACCTCCCCTCACCCCTATAACTCCCCATCCTCCCTCACCCCTATAACTCCCCATCCTCCCTCACCCCTATAACTCCCCATCCTCCCTCACGCCTATAACTCCCCACCCCCCTCACGCCTATAACTCCCCACCCCCCTCACGCCTATAACTCCCCACCCCCCTCACGCCTATAACTCCCCACCCCCCTCACGCCTATAACTCCCCACCCCCCCTCACGCCTATAACTCCCCACCTCCCCTCACCCCTATAACTCCCCCACCCCCTCACCCCTATAACTCCCCCACCCCCTCACCCCTATAACTCCCCCACCCCCTCACCCCTATAACTCCCCCACCCCCTCACCCCTATAACTCCCCACCACCCTCACCCCTATAACTCCCCACCCCCTCACCCCTATAACTCCCCCCTCACCCCTATAACTCCCCCCTCACCCCTATAACTCCCCACTCCTCTCACCCCTATAACTCCTCCACCCCCTCACCCCTATAACTCCCCACCACCCTCACCCCTATAACTCCCCACCCCCTCACCCCTATAACTCCTCACTCCTCTCACCCCTATAACTCCCCCACCCCCTCACCCCTATAACTCTCCACCCCCCTCACCCCTATAACTCTCCACCCCCCTCACCCCTATAACTCCCCATCCTCCCTCACGCCTATAACTCCCCACCCCCCTCACGCCTATAACTCCCCACCCCCCTCACGCCTATAACTCCCCACCACCCTCACCCCTATAACTCCCCACCACCCTCACCCCTATAACTCCCCACCCCCTCACCCCTATAACTCCCCACTCCTCTCACCCCTATAACTCCCCCACCCCCTCACCCCTATAACTCCCCACCACCCTCACCCCTATAACTCCCCACCCCCTCACCCCTATAACTCCTCACTCCTCTCACCCCTATAACTCCCCCACCCCCTCACCCCTATAACTCTCCACCCCCCTCACCCCTATTACTCCCCACCCCCCCCCCCCTCACCCCTATAACTCCCCACCCCCCTCAACCCTATAACTCCCCACCCCCCTCACGCCTATAGCTCCCCACCCCCCTCACGCCTATAACTCCCCACCTCCCCTCACCCCTATAACTCCCCCACCCCCTCACCCCTATAACTCCCCATCCTCCCTCACCCCTATAACCCTCCCCTCACCCCTATAACCCCCCTCACCCCTATAACTCCCCCCCACCCCCCCTCACCCCTATAACTCCCCACCCCCCTCACGCCTATAACTCCCCCCCCCCTCACCCCTATAACTCCCCCACCCCCCTCACCCCTATAACTCCCCCCCCCCCCCACCTCACTCCTATAACTGTGCTGGAACAGGTTCAGACTCCTGTTGCTTGCCTGTTGGAGATTTTTCGTCCAGCTTGTTCTGTTAAGTCGCCACTCCGTCATAAATCCAACCTAACCTAACTAGAAGTGAACCCAACCAACCCACCAAACCCATAGAGTCCGAGGCACAGAAAACGGAGATTGTTAGTGAACCGTTAGTATCCATGGCAGGTAATTGCATTTGCAACGTTGGTTACGTTAAAAAGGCGTCCTATTAGCTGAGAGAAGTGGGTGGGCGTGTGTCGCCGCTGCCAGACGTACATACAACGGTAATGCTGCCGTTAACGGATGGTAACGGCGCCGTTACCATCCGTTAACGGCGCCGTTTTAACATAATAAAGCACAAAGGTGATGTAGCTGTGTCTTCTGTGATTGAGCCAGGTGTGTGAGGGGTACATGTGGGCAGCCAGGTGTGTGAAGGGTACATGTTGGGCATCCAGGTGTGTGAGGGGTACATGTTGGGCAGCCAGGTGTGTGAAGGGTACATGTTGGGCAGCCAGGTGTGTGAAGGGTACATGTTGGGCAGCCAGGTGTGTGAAGGGTACATGTTGGGCATCCAGGTGTGTGAGGGGTACATGTTGGGCAGCCAGGTGTGTGAAGGGTACATGTTGGGCAGCCAGGTGTGTGAGGGTACATGTTGGGCAGCCAGGTGTGTGAGGGTACATGTTGGCAGCCAGGTGTGTGAGAGTACATGTTGGCAGCCAGGTGTGTGAGGGGTACATGTTGGGCAGCCAGGTGTGTGAGGGAACATGTTGGGCAGCCAGGTGTGTGAGGGTACATGTTGAGCAGCCAGGTGTGTGAGGGTACATGTTGGGCAGCCAGGTGTGTGAGGGTACATGTTGGCAGCCAGGTGTGTGAGGGTACATGTTGGCAGCCAGGTGTGTGAGGGGTACATGTTGGGCAGCCAGGTGTGTGAGGGTACATGTTGGGCAGCCAGGTGTGTGAGGGTACATGTTGGGCAGCCAGGTGTGTGAGGGGTACATGTTGGGCAGCCAGGTGTGTGAGGGGTACATGTTGGCAGCCAGGTGTAAGGGGGGAACATGTTGGGCAGCGTACCAGATGTGTGATGCAATCTTTACTTGGCACGTTCAAGGGTACCATTGTGGTAGATATCCAGAGTCGTCTACACCACTGTGGTAGATACCCAGAGTCATCTACACCACTGAGGTAGATATCCAGAGTCGTCTACACCAAAGTCTTATTAACAAGCAACACAAATCATCGATAAATACAGCGATAGCAGGAGACTCGACATCAGCGAGGCACTACACATCCAAAAGTCAACACCAGCAATCAACAGCCAATTAAAGCACAACTATATTCTACCCACTTCAAGACCCCGAACCAACACGGAAGCAGCAAGAGGAAGAGTCGGCCAGTAAGCCTTCTGCAGTTACTTCCATTCTTATGTTTTCATACCCAATTTAAACCCATTGTTTCGTGTTCTGGCATAGCTATGTCACCTCACCCTAAACTTTTGTACCATATCACCTCACCCAAAACGAATATAAGTATGATGTATTTTATGTGTAAACTAGTCTTTAAAAATGTAATAAGCATTACGAAACGCGTTCAGGCGTCAGACCAGAAATAAAGAATGAATTTTGGAGAGTTAATTTTTCAATTACCCTCGACAGTGAGAAAAAACGTAAGAAATATTGAGAAGATTCGTGGTAGAATTATTAATCTTTCCCTTTTGGTCATATTCAACAACATTTATATAAATGAATATACTTTGTAATATAGAAAATGGGCGTTGCTCCCTCTCCACCTTTGTCTTGACCTTAGCTTAAGACAGTTAAGAGAAGACGTCTTCAGAGTTACCTGAAGACTGATCACTCCTTCTGGGGAGCAGTGAGGCATTGTTTAGTAGGTGGGCAGCCTTTAGGTACTTCCACCACCACCACTACCACCACCACCACTACCACCACTAACACCACCACTAACACCACCACCACTACCACCACCACCACTACCACCACTAACACCACCACTAACACCACCACCACTACCACCACCACCACTACCACCACTAACACCACCACTAACACCACCACCACTACCACCACCACTAACACCACTACCACTAACACCACCTACTACCACCACCACCACTACCACCACCACTAACACTACCACTAACACCACCCACTACCACCACCACCACCACCACCCACCACCACCACCACCACCACTACCACCACCACTACCACCACTACCACTAACACCACCACCATTAACACCACTACCACTAACACCACCACCACTAACACCACCACCA
>NC_091198.1:21840385-21917885 GCF_040958095.1 Procambarus clarkii
ACATGCAGTGTTCCATGGCTTGACTCACACACATGCAGTATTGCATGGCTTGACTCACACACATGCATTGTTGCATGGCTTGACTCAGACACATGCAGTGTTGCATGGCTTGACTCACATGCAGTATTGCATGGCTTGACTCACGCACACATGCAGTATTGCATGGCTTGACTCACACACACATATGCAGTGTTCCATGGCTTGACTCACACACATGCAGTGTTGCATGGCTTGACTCACACACATATGCAGTGTTCCATGGCTTGACTCACATGCAGTATTGCATGGCTTGACTCACGCACACATGCAGTATTGCATGGCTTGACTCACACACACATATGCAGTGTTCCATGGCTTGACTCACACACATGCAGTATTGCATGGCTTGACTCACACACACATATGCAGTGTTCCATGGCTTGACTCACACACATATGCAGTGTTCCATGGCTTGACTCACGCACACATGCAGTATTGCATGGCTTGACTCACACACACATATGCAGTGTTCCATGGCTTGACTCACACACATGCAGTGTTGCATGGCTTGACTCATACACACATGCAGTGTTGCATGGCTTGACTCACACACACATGCAGTGTTGCATGGCTTGACTCACACACATGCAGTGTTGCATGGCTTGACTCACACACACATGCAGTGTTGCATGGCTTGACTCGCACACACATGCAGTGTTGCATGGCTTGCCTCACACACATGCAGTATTGCATGGCTTGCCTCACACACATGCAGTGTTGCATGGCTTGACTCACACACACATGCAGTGTTCCATGGCTTGACTCACACACACATGCAGTGTTGCATGGCTTGACTCACACACACATGCAGTGTTGCATGGCTTGACTCACACACACATGCAGTGTTGCATGGCTTGCCTCACACACACATGCAGTGTTCCATGGCTTGACTCACACACATGCAGTTTTGCATGGCTTGCCTCACACATTACACCTCTCCTCGTCACCTCTGTCTGTGCCTAAATATTTCTGATTTTTGCTTCTTATTTGTCTGATTGCGAAAACACATTGAATATGAACTTGATGTTATGTAGTGGCACGTTTGGCCAGGTCGTCCGCCGCCTCGTCGAACACTTCCAGCAAGAGGTGGAATCCACATGAAGAGGTGGAATCCACGTGAAGAGGTGGAATCCACGTGAAGAGGTGGAATCCACGTGAAGAGGTGGAATCCACACGAAGAGGTGGAATCCACATGATGAGGTGGAATCCACATGATGAGGTGGAATCCACATGATGAGGTGGAATCCACATGAAGAGGTGGAATCCACATGAAGAGGTGGAATCCACATGATGAGGCGGAATCCACATGAAGAGGTGGAATCCACATGAAGATGTGGAATCCACATGAAGATGTGGAATCCACATGAAGATGTGGAATCCACATGAAGATGTGGAATCCACATGAAGAGGTGGAATCCACGTGAAGAGGTGGAATCCACATGAAGAGGTGGAATCCACATGAAGATGTGGAATCCACATGAAGATGTGGAATCCACATGAAGATGTGGAATCCACATGAAGAGGTGGAATCCACATGAAGAGGTGGAATCCACATGAAGAGTTGGAATCCACATGATGAGGTGGAATCCACATGAAGAGGTGGAATCCACATGATGAGGTGGAATCCACATGAAGAGGTGGAATCCACATGAAGAGTTGGAATCCACATGAAGAGGTGGAATCCACATGAAGAGGTGGAATCCACGTGATGAGGTGGAATCCACATGAAGAGGTGGAATCCACGTGAAGAGGTGGAATCCACATGATGAGGCGGAATCCACCTGAAGAGGTGGAATCCACCTGAAGAGGTGGAATCCACATGAAGAGGTGGAATCCACGTGAAGAGGTGGAATCCACGTGAAGAAGTGTAATCCACGTGAAGAGGTGGAATCCACATGATGAGGTGGAATCCACATGAAGAGGTGGAATCCACATGAATTTCACTCTGTGACCTTTCAGCTGTCTCACATTAATCCTTACAATCCTTAACTATGGACGTGAAGACTGGATTTTGACTGTTTAAGGAATCATTAAGTTTACCCTGGTCGGGTAAACTCGTGGTCGGGTAAACTCATGGTAGGGTAAACTTCTGGTCGGGTAAACTCGTGGCCGGGTAAACTTCTGGTCGGGTAAACTTCCGACCGGTTAAACTTCTGGTCGGTAAACTTCTGACCGGTTAAACTCCTGGTCGGGCAAACTCCTGGTCGGGTAAACTTCTGGTCGGGTAAACTCGTGGTCGGGTAAACTCGTTTCGTGTAGAGTGAACAATATGGCGCAGCCGGTCCTCGCCAGCGCCCCCAACGTCAAGAAACTGTCGTACTAAAGTGCCCCCTTATCCTAACCTGCCAGAGGACCCACAACAGAAAACGGGGGACAGTGTGTGTGTGTGTCACTTTCGCTCCCATTGTGTAGCACGGCCAGTGTTTTTGGCCTTGGGCGGCGTGTACGTCAAAATGCGACGTGTTATGAGGAAGACGGGTTGCTTGTTGCATTGTGAGGCGTAGGGAGGGTCCAGCAGGCGCGGCCCAGCGTGGTGGCCCAGCGTGGTGGACCACTGTGGACCAGCGTGGTGGCCCAGCGTGGTGGACCAGCGTGGTGGACCAGCGTGGTGGACCAGCGTGGTGGACCAGCGTGGTGGGCCAGCGTGGTGGGCCAGCGTGGTGGGCCAGCGTGGTGGGCCAGCGTGGTGGCCCAGCGTGGTGGACCAGCGTGGTGGACCAGCGTGGTGGGCCAGCGTGGTGGACCAGCGTGGTGGGCCAGCGTGGTGGGCCAGCGTGGTGGGCCAGCGTGGTGGACCAGCGTGGTGGCCCAGCGTGGTGGACCACTGTGGTGGACCAGCGTGGTGGACCAGCGTGGTGGACCAGCGTGGTGGACCAGCGTGGTGGCCCAGCGTGGTGGACCAGCGTGGTGGGCCACTGTGGTGGACCAGCGTGGTGGACCAGCGTGGTGGCCCAGCGTGGTGGACCAGCGTGGTGGACCACTGTGGTGGACCAGCGTGGTGGACCAGCGTGGTGGACCAGCGTGGACTAGGCTAGCCGGCGCGGCGGTACGCAAGATTTGTGAAGGCACCCACTGCTACATTGCCACCATTGTGTCGGGGATAGAGGGGGGTGGTTGTGGGGGGGACAATTGTTGCTCTACTATTGGTGGGAATTGTTGTTGTGTGTGGGGGGGGGGGGAAGGGGTTAGGCTAGGCTAGTACTTGTTGTTCTGGATGGTTGTAAGGTTTGAAGGTGGGTAATAGTTGCAGTGGTCAAGTGATTGATGCTGATTCCTTGTGGCAGCCGTTGGCGTATTTCCCAGTGGCGGGTTCTTACCCTGTTTACTCTCTCCCGCTTCCGAACCCGTATTTACCCAGGTCTGTTTTAAGCTAAACCTAAAGTTATTTGAATCCCCCCCATAACGTCTCGCCCTGTTAGTGTTACTGAAGACCCCGTTAGTTCATTTATATACTTCAGTGGTGTCACTTCTCGCTCTTCACCTTTCTGTAGAATGTAAATAAAACTCTTGGTTATCTTCACAAGGTTTCTAATTTCCCGAATTAACTCTGTCATTCTTACACACAGAAACCACAATTGCGTGATGCATCAAATGAGCAAATCCACAAGGGTCGTGACGAGGTTTCGAACCTGCGTATCTGGGATGCTCTCGGACGCAGGTTCGAATCCTCGTCACGGCCCTTGTGGATGCGTTCCTCTGTCATCCTTCTTTCTACATACAGCCTTCAAGTGTTTCACTGAACTGAGCTAAATGGGACGTAAGTGGTGGTGGTTGTGGTGGTGGTAGTAGTGTTGGTGGTAGTAGTGGTGGTGGTTGGTGGTAGTAGTGGTGGTGGTTGTGGTGGTGGTGGTGGTTGGTGGTAGTGGTGAGAATGGGTAGTTACGGCCAACAACCTCTTGGTCCTGGTGGAACCAACCGTCTAACCATCACAAAAACCACCACTTGGACGATAAGGACCCCCCTCGCCTCCCATTGGTCCAGTCACCACCATACTAGCTAAGCCTCATCACCACAATCCCCCATAATATCACCACAATCCCCCATAATATCACCACAATCCCCCATAATATCACCACAATCCCCCATAATATCACCACAATCCCCCATAATATCACCACAATCCCCCATAATATCACCACAATCCCCCATAATATCACCACAATCCCCCATAATATCACCACAATCCCCCATAATATCACCACAATCCCCCATAATATCACCACAATCCCCCATAAGATCACCACAATCCCCCATAAGATCAACACAATCCCCCATAAGATCATCAATACAATACCCCATAACATCATCAATTAAGAGTCTGCACGACATGTCTGCTGCTATCCTCTACGTGTCTGCCGCTCACCCAGGTGTCTGCTGGGAGAGGTGACGCCCAGCAGACATCTGCTGCTCTGCTGGGCATGGGGTAGAGTGTTCCTTCCTCCTGGGGCTCCTGTGGAATGGACAGTATGGGGGGTAGAATGGACAGTATGGGGGTAGAATGGACAGTATGGGGGTAGAATGGACAGTATGGGGGTAGAATGGACAGTATGGGGGTAGAATGGACAGTATGGGGGGTAGAATGGATAGTATGGGGGGGTAGAATGGATAGTATGGGGGGATAGAATGGACAGTATGGGGGGTAGAATGGACAGTATGGGGGTAGAATGGACAGTATGGGGGGTAGAATTGACAGTATGAGGGTAGAGTAGACAGTATGGGGGGTAGAGTAGACAGTATGGGGGGTAGAGTGGACAGTATGGGGGGTAGAATGGACAGTATGGGGGGTAGAATGGACAGTATGGGGGTAGAATGGACAGTATGGGAGGGTAGAATGGACAGTATGGGGGTAGAATGGACAGTATGGGGGGTAGAATGGACAGTATGGGGGGTAGAATGGACAATATGGGGGGTAGAATGGATAGTATGGGGGTAGAATGGACAGTATGGGGGTAGAGTAGACAGTATGGGGGTAGAGTGGACAGTATGGGGGTAGAATGGACAGTATGGGGGGTAGAATGGACAGTATGGGGGGTAGAGTAGACAGTATGGGGGGTAGAGTAGACAGTATGGGGGGTAGAGTAGACAGTATGGGGGGGGGGGTAGAGAGCGGTCATCTCCTCTGGTCAACTTTCTAAGATATGCTGGCTACCTCTGGTCCCAGGTGTGCTCCAGCTACACCAGGTGTGTGCACTCCAGCTGCACTAGGTGTGTGCACTCCAGCTGTACCAGGTGTGTGCACTCCAGCTACACCAGGTGTGTGCACTCCAGCTGCACTAGGTGTGTGCACTCCAGCTGTACCAGGTGTGTGCACTCCAGCTACACCAGGTGTGTGCACTCCAGCTGCACTAGGTGTGTGCACTCCAGCTGTACCAGGTGTGTGCACTCCAGCTGCACTAGGTGTGTGCACTCCAGCTGTACCAGGTGTGTGCACTCCAGCTGCACCAGGTGTGTGCACTCCAGCTGCACCAGGTGTGTGCACTCCAGCTGCACCAGGTGTGTGCACTCCAGCTACACCAGGTGTGTGCACTCTAGCTGCACCAGGTGTGTGCACTCCAGCTACACCAGGTGTGTGCACTCCAGCTGCACCAGGTGTGTGCACTCCAGCTGCACCAGGTGTGTGCACTCCAGCTGCACCAGGTGTGTGCACTCCAGCTGTACCAGGTGTGTGCACTCCAGCTGCACCAGGTGTGTGCACTCCAGCTGCACCAGGTGTGTGCACTCCAGCTGCACCAGGTGTGTGCACTCCAGCTGCACCAGGTGTGTGCACTCCAGCTGCACCAGGTGTGTGCACTCCAGCTGCACCAGGTGTGTGCACTCCAGCTGCACCAGGTGTGTGCACTCCAGCTGCACCAGGTGTGTGCACTCCAGTAGCACCACGTGAACCGTTCGTCCTGTGGTGGGGCTGATCAGTCCGGCTGTGGTGCCTCCTACCTCGGGGCTGGGGGCCACCAATAGTCAGGTTGGTCAGTCTGGCTGTCAGCCAGGAGGAGGAGGAGGAGGCTGGGTCAGCACCTACAGGTGTATATAGTGATGAGTGAATTACCTTCACTGTATACAGGTAGTTGTGTGGTATATAGAGTACCTGGCCTGTGGTGTACTGCTGAGGTGCGGGTGTACTTCTGTTTACTGTTCTTGGTATACTGCTCGCTCTGTGCTGTTGCTGCTGTTGCTTCTGCTGCTGCTGCGACTGTTGCTTCTGTTGCTGCTACTGTTGCTGGTGCTACTGTTGCTGCTGCTACCGTTGCTTATGTGGCTGTTACTGCTGCCGCTTCTGCTGTTGCCACGGTTGCTGCTGCTTTTGCTGCTACTGTTGCTGGTGCTACTGCTGGTGCTGGTGGTGCTACTGCTGCTGCTGTTTCTGCTGCTGCTGCTGTTTCTGCTGCTGCTGCTGTTTCTGCTGCTGCTGCTCTTGCTGCTGCTGCTGCTGCTGTTGCTGCTGCTGCTGCTGTTGCTGCTGCTGCTGCTGTTGCTGCTGCTGCAGCTGCTGTTGCTGCTGCTGCTGCTGCTGTTGCTTCTGCTGCTGCTGCTGCTACATACATAAGCAGTCACACCAACATGATGTCCTTGTGAAGCTGAAGCGAGCGGTTGTTGAACTACTCTTAACAACTCCAGAGAGCTTGGCAGTTATATGTTAAACTTGGCTTGGCTTCAGAAGCCTCCAGACTTGCTGTGGCTTCACTTGAAGCCTCCAGACTTGCTGTGGCTTCACTTGAAGCCTCCAGACTTGCTGTGGCTTCACTTGAAGCCTCCAGACTTGCTGTGGCTTCACTTGAAGCCTCCAGACTTGCTGTGGCTTCACTTGAAGCCTCCAGACTTGCTGTGGCTTCACTTGAAGCCTCCAGACTTGCTGTGGCTTCACTTGAAGCCTCCAGACTTGCTGTGGCTTCACTTGAAGCCTCCAGACTTCCTGTGGCTTCACTTGAAGCCTCGAGACTTCCCGTGGCTTCACTTGAAGCCTCCAGACTTCCCGTGGCTTCACTTGAAGCCTCCAGACTTCCCGTGGCTTCACTTGAAGCCTCCAGACTTCCCGTGGCTTCACTTGAAGCCTCCAGACTTCCCGTGGCTTCACTTGAAGCCTCCAGACTTCCCGTGGCTTCACTTGAAGCCTCCAGACTTCCCGTGGCTTCACTTGAAGCCTCCAGACTTGCTGTGGCTTCACTTGAAGCCTCCAGACTTCCTGTGGCTTCACTTGAAGCCTCCAGACTTGCTGTGGCTTCACTTGAAGCCTCCAGACTTGCTGTGGCTTCACTTGAAGCCTCCAGACTTCCTGTGGCTTCACTTGAAGCCTCCAGACTTCCTGTGGCTTCACTTGAAGCCTCCAGACTTCCTGTGGCTTCACTTGAAGCCTCCAGACTTCCCGTGGCTTCACTTGAAGCCTCCAGACTTCCCGTGGCTTCACTTGAAGCCTCCAGACTTCCCGTGGCTTCACTTGAAGCCTCGAGACTTCCCGTGGCTTCACTTGAAGCCTCCAGACTTCCCGTGGCTTCACTTGAAGCCTCCAGACTTCCCGTGGCTTCACTTGAAGCCTCCAGACTTCCCGTGGCTTCACTTGAAGCCTCCAGACTTCCCGTGGCTTCACTTGAAGCCTCCAGACTTCCTGTGGCTTCACTTGAAGCCTCCAGACTTCCTGTGGCTTCACTTGAAGCCTCCAGACTTCCCGTGGCTTCACTTGAAGCCTCCAGACTTCCCGTGGCTTCACTTGAAGCCTCCAGACTTCCCGTGGCTTCACTTGAAGCCTCCAGACTTCCCGTGGCTTCACTTGAAGCCTCCAGACTTCCCGTGGCTTCACTTGAAGCCTCCAGACTTCCCGTGGCTTCACTTGAAGCCTCCAGACTTCCCGTGGCTTCACTTGAAGCCTCCAGACTTGCTGTGGCTTCACTTGAAGCCTCCAGACTTGCTGTGGCTTCACTTGAAGCCTCCAGACTTCCCGTGGCTTCAGTGGAATCTCTGGCTGTATAGCTTACAGCATGTCGTGGTTCAGGGGGGTGAGGTGTGTGTGTGTGTGTGGCTGAGAGTACTCCGACCGATGGTTCGAGTCCCTCTCAGTGCTCCAGTTAGTGTTCTTCCCATTCCTACCTGTGCTGCTTCCTTGTCTATATTGTTGTTCATCTTGTTCATTGTTCTTTTATTGTGTTCTGGTACATTGTTCTTGTGTACTGTACTGTTTCATTTGCTACCTCGTGTGTACTTGTTAGTTGTAGCTGTAGAATCAAGCTCTTGGACCCGCCTTTGTAACCGATCTATTTTTCCTCTATGTCCACTACATGTATTTCTATCTAAAACACACACACACACACACACACACACACACACAAACACACACACACACACACACACACACACACACACACACACACACACACACACACACACACACACACACACACACACATACACACACACACATCCTCAGAAAGCAGTCCGTACCAGCTGTCTGATGACTCCCAGGTACATATTTCTGCCTCGGCCGGGAATCGAACCCGGAGCCCTTGGAACTGCGACCTCCCGAGTGCTGTCCACTCAGCCACGAAGTCCCCCTGTGTGTACTCACCTAATTGTGCTTGCAGGGGGTCGAGCTCTGGCTCTTTGGGTCCGCCTCTCAACTGTCGAATCAATCGATTATTGTTTTCGACGTAGAAGCCAAATTACAAAGTATAAATCGGCACTATTGAATTTGAAGAATCCGGAAAATTTTGTTGTATTGATATTCCAGAGATAACTTAACGTTGCTAGGCCTAATATAGTACATATAGCACTTCACTATATGTACAATAGTGCACATATGTGTACGATAGTGCATATATGTGTACAATAGTGCACATATGTGTACGATAGTACACATATGTGTACGATAGTACACATGGTTACACAGAAGAAGTGTGTAAGGAGGAGGAGGAGGGCGGGCTGGTGCGTGTGTGACCTTGGGTGATGCTGGCCAGCTGGGATGTGATGCTGAGCTTGTAGATGGTATTTCGAGAGATGAGGGGGGGGGCTGAGGGGGGGCGGGGTAAGGGGTCATGCAGGAGACTGGCGACCGTCTCCTGGGGAACAGCAGCAGCAGCAGCAGCAGCAGCAGCAGCAGCAGCAGCAGCCAGCCTAACATTCTAATCTGCTGTTGCCTGTTGCTGCTGCTACTCTCTCTCCTGCTGTCCTGCTCTAGCCCGTGCTGCTTAGACTGCTCTGGCGGCCTGTTGGTGTAACTGTGCTGCTGTTTGTCCCTTGTGTAAGTTACTTTATACTTACACAAGGTACAGGAGGGTACACGTACCGGTGTCCATGGTAACATCACCACGATGGGGTTGTCTCACAGAAAGTGACAAGGTGTGTGAGAAGTTCAGCAAGAAGTTCCAGCAAGTCTGCAATAAGGTGTTAAAAGTATCGACACAAGACAGAACACGAAACAATGGGTATAAATTGGATAAGTTTAGATTTAGGAAAGACTTGGGTAAATACTGGTTCAGTAACAGGGTTATTGATTTGTGGAACCAATTACCGCGTAACGTGGTGGAGGTGGGGTCCCTTGATTGTTTCAAGCGTGGGTTGGACATGTATATGAGTGGGATTGGGTGGTTATAAATAGGAGCTGCATCGTATGGGCCAATAGGCCTTCTGCAGCTACCTTTGTTCTTATATAGAGCCAAGTAGGAGACCTAGGGTGTGAGCAGACTACACGCGTCATTGTGTGGTTGTGGGGTGCACAGTGAGCTAGTCCAGGATGGTATAGTGGTTACTGAAGATATTCGCAAATACCTGTAGTGACTAGACACAGGTAAAGCAATGGAACCAGACTTCTTATCACCATGGCGTCTGTGAGGATAGCTTAAGGGGAAATATATCTCACAATCCTAGAGGAGTATGGAAGAAACAAAAGGGACATGATCACAGCATACAAAATATTGATTAGAATTGACGCGGAGCACAAGGACAGCCTCTTTAAATCGAGAGGAACTAGAGTAAGAGGATAAAGGCGGAACCTTGAAACGCAAATGAGTCGAAGAAATATAATAAAATACTCGTTCCCAGTTACGGTAGAGCGACGGTCTCGCTTCATGCAGGTCCGTGTTCAATCCCCGACCGTCCAAGTGGTTGGGCCACCATTCCTTCCCGCCGTCCCATCCCACATCCTTATCCTGACCCCTTCCCAGTGCTACATAGTCGTAATGGCTCGGCGCTTTCCCCTGATGGTTGCCTTCCCCGGGTACCCAGGTCGGGAGGTCAACAAGTGGGAGGCGCTGAAGGAAGGAGTCGTAGAAGCCACCTCCAGCCACAAAGAGTTCCATGGTCAGGAAAGTTGCATTAAAACGCAGCAGCAATCAGGACCTGGAGACGGGGCATATGCCTTTAGACCACACATGCCTGTAAACGTTGGTTGGTAAGTCCTATCAGTCTGCTGCTGCTGCTGCTGCTGCTTCTGCTGCTGCTATCGCCGACCTTATTCCATAAAACAACTTCGGCCTAAAGACATGATTGCTACAATTCCAGTTAATTCTTATTGTTTTCAACTGGTATTGATGCAACGATTGCAGCCAGCTATGGCAGCAACTCGGCGTCCTCCGCTGTGGCAGCAGCCGGTGCTGGTGCAGCTGGAGCAGCTGGTGCAGCTGGAGCACCTCCTATACTTCAGTACAGGAGTTGTCTGGCCGGGGAATTAGATGTTGAGTGAGGTATTGGAATCAGTTGGGGTTCTTCAGTGCCAGATTGTCACGATCCACCAGTCTGTTTAGCTTATTGTAGACGATGCTGGTGTTCTGGTTCCTGATGGTGTTCTGTGAGTACCCGGTGGTGTTCCGTGAGTTACTGATGCTGGTGCTGTTGTTGTTACAGATTCAGCTACTCGGAACAAGTTCCAAGTAGCCCGGGCAATGGTGAGCCCGTAATCCTGCTGGTGCTACTTAGGCTCGTTGCTGGCTTCCACAGGCAGCCAGAAGACCTGGAGGGAGCCATTGTGGTGATGGGAGTGCCAGATGGTGACAGGTAGCCAGGAAGATAGAGGATGAAGGGCTAGAGAGGGGGGGGGAGGGGGAGGGGAAGAGGAACGGAAGGAAGGTGACTGGGGGGGGAGGAAGGGCCATGAGGGGGGGGGGGTCGAGGGACGAACCTTGGGGGGTCCTAACGAGGCAACTTTCCAAATTGAGGTGTCCTTGGAGCGGGGTCTGGCCAGTGGCCGCCATTGTCCCCAAGTTTAGGGGGCCGAGGAGAGGCTTGTTGCATGTTGCATTGTCATGTAGGGGTGGGTAGGGGCGAGGGCAGGGGGGCACGGGGGGAGAGGGAGGGTATGGGGGTAGCAGCAGCAGGGGTACTGGAGGCTGGAGACACACTAGTACATGCATGTGGGACGCGTGAAGTGAACCGTCTGGTCTCCCATAGTCCCCCATGCTGGTGGCGCTGCGGTAGCTGGCGCGCCCATGTCTACCAACCCCCCTTCGGAACCCACCCCTACACTCGCTGATTGTGCGGGGCCCGGCTGGCATTGTTGTCACAGAGACCCGTGGATTATACGGGTTTATTGCTCGGCGGTGTAAGTATTAGCGGTCGGGGGCAGTGTGGATATCGCCATGTGGAGGGATATTGTGCGTGCGTCGCGGTTGGCAGCTCTGGACGCGCGCCAAAGAGGGACATGGGAGCGGAGATCATATTTCTTCAGTACTATTATGCCTCCTCCTGCCGGTAACGCCCCATCCTACTTTAAAATTCTCCAACTCCCTTTGACACACAGTTCTTAAGGGTCAACTATAACCACATGTCACTATTTATAAAGACCCGTGGAAATGGTATATCAGTGTTTTCAGGTGCGGTTATTTTGGAGGAGAAAACCTCCTTCAGATTTGCAAGTATCGCATAGGCTGTTAAAATTGTTGGTTGGACCGTTGAAAAGCATGCACCTTCCTGTTGGTGGGTGAGGCGGCCTGGCCTCCTGTTGGTGGGTGAGGCGGCCTGGCCTCCTGTTGGCGGGTGAAGCAGCCTGGCCTCCTGTTGGTGGGTGAGGCGGCCTGGCCTCCTGTTGGTGGGTGAGGCGGCCTGGCCTCCTGTTGGTGGGTGAGGCGGCCTGGCCTTCTGTTGGTGGGTGAGGCGGCCTGGCCTCCTGTTGGTGGGTGAGGCGGCCTGGCCTCCTGTTGGTGGGTGAGGCGGCCTGGCCTCCTGTTGGTGGGTGAAGCAGCCTGGCCTCCTGTTGGTGGGTGAGGCGGCCTGGCCTCCTGTTGGTGGGTGAGGCGGCCTGGCCTCCTGTTGGTGGGTGAGGCGGCCTGGCCTCCTGTTGGTGGGTGAGGCGGTCTGGCCTCCTGTTGGTGGGTGAGGCGGCCTGGCCTCCTGTTGGTGGGTGAGGCGGCCTGGCCTCCTGTTGGTGGGTGAGGCGGCCTGGCCTCCTGTTGGTGGGTGAGGCGGCCTGGCCTCCTGTTGGTGGGTGAAGCAGCCTGGCCTCCTGTTGGTGGATGAAGCAACCTGGCCTCCTGTTGGTGGATGAAGCAACCTGGCCTCCTGTTGGTGGGTGAAGCAGCCTGGCCTTCTGTTGGCGGGTGAAGCAACCTGGCCTCCTGTTGGCGGGTGAAGCAGCCTGGCCTCCTGTTGGCGGGTGAAGCAGCCTGGCCTCCTGTTGGCGGGTGAAGCAGCCTGGCCTCCTGTTGGCGGGTGAAGCAGCCTGGCCTCCTGTTGGCGGGTGAAGCAGCCTGGCCTCCTGTTGGCGGGTGAAGCAGCCTGGCCTCCTGTTGGCGGGTGAAGCAGCCTGGCCTCCTGTTGGCGGGTGAAGCAGCCTGGCCTCCTGTTGGCGGGTGAAGCAACATGGCCTCCTGTTGGCGGGTGAAGCGGCCTGGCCTCCTGTTGGTGGGTGAGGCGGCCTGGCCTCCTGTTGGTGGGTGAGGCGGCCTGGCCTCCTGTTGGCGGGTGAAGCAACCTGGCCTCCTGTTGGCGGGTGAAACAACCTGGCAATTGACGAGTGAAAATATATATAAATATATATATATATATATATATATATATATATATATATATATATATATATATATATATATATATATATATATTCTTGAAACAAAAGTTGAATCTTATGCGCGCGATATATTTGTGTATAAATAAAGAGGCTATACAATGGGATCGAACACGCGTCCCTGGGAATATTGAATGGCAACGAAGCCGTATAGAGTACCCACATTCAAGTACCGGTTTCAGCTGAAACCTCCCGATAAAAAGATTTCAAAAAGCAATAGCAATGATTATGCATTGGTGAAAGTTACATGCACAGCTCGGCTATGGTCGCATAGCAGAACAACCGTGGACATCTTCAAGCGAAAACTAAACTTTCTTGCAAGAAGTTGTGGACCAACCGGGCTGTGGTGGGCCTGCGGGCCGCTCCAAGCAACAGCCTGGTGGACCAAACTCTCACAAGTCAAGCCTGGCTTCGGGCCGGGCTTGGGGGAGTAGAAGACCTCCCAGAACCCCATCAACCAGGTATATGTGGGCCTGCGGGCCGCTCCAAGCAACAGCCTGGTGGACCAAACTCTCACAAGTCAAGCCTGGCCTCGGGCCGGGCTTGGGGGAGTAGAAGACCTCCCAGAACCCCATCAACCAGGTATATGTGGGCCTGCGGGCCGCTCCAAGCAACAGCCTGGTGGACCAAGCTCTCACAAGTCAAGCCTGGCCTCGGGCCGGGCTTGGGGGAGTAGAAGACCTCCCAGAACCCCATCAACCAGGTATATGTGGGCCTGCGGGCCGCTCCAAGCAACAGCCTGGTGGATCCAGCTTAGATGCCCAACACTGGTGGAGGTGACAGGTACAAGCCTGGCACTAAGAGGTGGAGGTGCCAACAACCATTCACTAACGAGGGTGTTGCCTCGTGGCACTAGTGCCGACCGTTAGTTAGTTATGCTCTGTCATACCTCAGTGTTAGCCGCGGTTCACACTTTATTCGTCTCGTTAATTCAGGCTCGTTAAGTCTGCGACACAACCGCTAACGACCCCCCCTCGTTGTTACGGCAGCGAGGCCACGTGTAGTGTGTTCGGGAGACGTGTTCGAACACGTGCAAGAGCCATGTTGCAGCATCAACATACCCCCTCCCCCCCCTCCTTCGAAACAGTTGACCATCGTCATTTCATACCATGACCATTTTCCCTATTTCTCTCCCTTATATCTTCCTCCCCCCGCCCCCTTCCTCTCCCCTCCTCTCCCTTCCCTATCCTTCCCTTTTCCTCTGCAGGTGCGTTAACCCTTCCTTTTTGCCCCCCCCCCTCTCTCATTCTTACCTGCTCTCTCTCTCTCTCTCTCTCTCTCTCTCTCTCTCTCTCTCTCTCTCTCTCTCTCTCTCTCTCTCTCTCTCTCTCTCTCTCTCTCTCTCTCTCTCCATCCCCTTTTCCTCGAATCCTTTTTGTGGTATTCCTCCATTATCCATCCCTTCTACTGCCTTCTACTACCTTCTGTTGCCTTCTACTACCTTCTGTTGCCTTCTACTACCTTCTGTTGCCTTCTACTACCGTCTACTACCGTCTACTACCGTCTACTACCGTCTATTGCCTTCTACTACCTTCTACTACCTTCTACTACCTTCTACTACCGTCTACTACCGTCTATTGCCTTCTACTACCTTCTACTACCGTCTACTACCGTCTACTACCGTCTACTACCTTCTACTACCTTCTACTACCTTCTATTGCCTGGGGTTCCGTTTCTAACCTAACCTTACTAACACTTTGTTTATCATTTGAGTTGTGGGTGCTGGTGTTCGACTTGTGTTGAGAGAAACATTCCAGGATTACGACACTTTGGCAGTGTTCAGATTCTGAGAAAAGAAAACGGAGCAATTTGTGAGGTAACACTAGAGTAATTTAATCCGTTCTTCCCCTCACCCCCCCACCCCCACTGCTTTGTGAATCTGGCACCAGCTTCTTAGGTGCTTGCGTAACTACTTCGTGAATCTGGCACCAGGTTCTTAAGTGCTTGCGTAACTACTTCGTGAATCTGGCCCCAGGCTGGTAAGTGCTTGCGTAACTACTTCGTGAATCTGGCCCCAGGTTCGTAAGTGCTTGCGTAACTACTTCGTGAATCTGGCCCCAGGTTCTTAAGTGCTTGCGTAACTACTTCGTGAATCTGGCCCCATGTTCTTAAGTGCTTGCGTAACTACTTCGTGAATCTGGCCCCAGGTTCTTAAGTGCTTGCGTAACTACTTCGTGAATCTGGCCCCAGGTTCTTAAGTGCTTGCGTAACTACTTCGTGAATCTGGCCCCAGGTTCGTAAGTGCTTGCGTAACTACTTCGTGAATCTGGCCCCTGGACCTTAAGAAGACGCTGATAAGGACACCAATCTTATCTCTGGTGCCTTAAGCCGCGATAACCGCTAATCTCACACAATTTATTATACATCGCAAGTTTAAATGGGGACCCAATTTGTGCTTATTTCCTCGTTAATTTTTTCCATATTAACGTATTTTGCTAATTTGTACCTGTGGTAATTAGTTAGTATTTACTGAATAGTGTTGGAGGTGATTGGAGGCCCAGGGCTTGTTAGTGTTAATGACCGCCTCGTTAGACACTTATATAACACCAAACCAAACAACCATGATTGTGAGGAAAGATGTACCGGTTTCGTAAGGACACTAGTAACTGAGGAATATTGGTCGAGACAGTAACTGAGAAAATCCGTATAGAAGCCGTGGTGAGGGATCGAACCTGCGCACTGGGGGGTTGCCAGGCACTTGGACTGGTCGGTAGAGCGACGGCCTCGCCCTCGTGCAGGTCGGCGTTCGATCCCCGACCGTCCAAGTGGTTGGGCCACCCTTCGCAAGCTTCCTACAGCTCCTTAAACCTTCACGGCCCTGCTAAGAGCTATTATATAGTCATCCTGGCTTAGCGCTTTCCCCTGGGTAATTATACCCTTACCCCTCCTGCAACGACATTAAAACCGGACCCCACATTGCAAGCCCACATTTCAAGCCCACATTTCAAGCCCACATTTCAAGCCCACATTTCAAGCCCACATTGCCAGCCCACATTGCCAGCCCACATTTCAAGCCCACATTGCAAGCCCACATTTCAAGCCCACATTTCAAGCCCACTACACCAGGCCTAACCTGCCCATACATACACAACGTCAACATAATAGAACACACACACGCGGAGAGAACATGTTTGGCTCGTGTTATTTCAGCCTAGAACAACTCTGGAAACGCCAGGTATGATCCAGGTAGACGTAAATTATTGGGAACTACAGCCCAGCCTCCTGTAGGCTGATAGCTTGGTCTCCTGGTGCACTAACATGTGCACTAATATGTGCACTAATATGTGCACTAATATGTGCACCAACATGTGCACTAATATGTGCACCAACATGTGCACCAACACACCAACATGTGCACCAATATGTGCTCTTGTAGCCCAAACGTTCACGGTTACTTTACTAAATTAGTCGAAATAGCATTCTAGAAAAGCCTGATCTAAGCGGTCCTAGCAAGCTTAGGCCTAATGTACACAAGCTTAATACAGAACGTGTACTAAATTAGGCCTAGGAGCTGTATATAACTAATAGTACAAAACATGTACTGTTTTTTAGGAGTCCAATAGTACATTCCGGACCAAATAGGGGCGAGTACTCTCATTTTAGGAACTCACGGGATTCGAACCAGTTCCTTTATCACGCACTGATAAAGGAACCAGGAATGAATGGAATTTAGGAAAACCAGGAATGTAATCCCTGGTTTCCTGAAGTGCATTCTATTTTCCCACTACTCTCACGCTAAAAGAAAACTTCCTAACATCTCTGTGGCTCATCTGAGTTTCCAGCTTCCACCCATGTCCCCTCGTTCTGTTACTATTCCGTGTGAACATTTCGTCTATGTCCACTCTGTCAATCCCTCTGAGTATTTTATACGTTCCTATCATTTCCCCCCTCTCCCTTCTTTTTTCTAGTGACGTAAGGTTCAGTTCCTTCAGGCGCTCTTCATACCCCATCCCTCGTAACGCTGGGTGGTGTGTGTGTGTGTGTGTGTGTGTGTGTGTGTGTGTGTGTGTGTGTGTGTGTGTGTGCGCGTGTGTGCGTGTGCGTGCGTGTGCGTGCGTGTGCGTGCGTGTGCGTGCGTGTGTGTGCGTGTGTGTGCGTGCGCGTGCGAGCCGCCCAATTCGGGCGGCTCGCAGTAAAAAAAGTAAAAAAAAAAAGAGTAAAAAAGGTAAAAAAAGTAAGCAGTAAAAAAAAAAGGGTTAAACCTCCCCCCCCCCCCCTGGCCTACAGGCCCAAGACTTTTTAAATTAAGCAATCACACAAGTAGCTGAACGGAGTCAGAAGACTCTGAGAACCCACTACAGGTACACTCCAGGGCCCAGGAGGCAACACGCACTTACCAAGCTGTTCATCTTCCCCTCAACCTTTGCCGGCTTTGTTTACACTTATTAAACAAAGTCCAACAAACAGCCTCCCAGAGCGAGCCGCTGGAAGATGGCTGTTTATAACAATACTTCCACAATGAGGGAGCCGGTCGGCCGAGCGGACAGCACGCTGGACTTATGATCCTGTGGTCCTGGGTTCGATCCCAGGCGCCGGCGAGAAACAATGGGCAGAGTTTCTTTCATCCTATGCCCCTGTTACCTAGCAGTAAAATAGATACCTGGGTGTTAGTCAGCTGTCACGGGCTGCTTCCTGGGGTTTGAGGCCTGGTCGAGGACCGGGCCGCGGGGACACTAAAGCCCCGAAATCATCTCAAGATAACCTCAAGATATGAGATCACATAAACGACTCAATAAGAACAACAGAAGCAAGCGCTATGTGGTATCTCGTACTGTGTAAGGACTTAGCAGGCGGGTTCCAATCCTCCTGGGAACTCTCTCTCTGGTGTTGACGTTTCTCTGGGACGCTCCGACGCTCCTCAACTGTTTAATAGACGCCGAGAGAACCGCCAAAGATGAAGCAAAGATGCACAGCGTCTTGGGTTGATGCGTAAGTGCTGGTGGAATGTTGCCCTTGATCTGCTGAGGCTTGCGACGTGTTAGTCTTAGTGAGCATTCTGGGGGCAACGGGCTCACATTATGGGCTCACACTAGGGGCTCACACTAGGGGCTCACACTAGGGGTTCACACTAGGGGTTCACACTATGGCTCACACTAGGGGCTCACACTAGGGGTTCACACTAGGGGTTCACACTATGGCTCACACTAGGGGGCTCACACTAGGGGCTCACACTATGGGATCACACTAGGGGCTCACACTATGGGCTCACACTATGGGCTCACACTAGGGGCTCACACTATGGGCTCACACTAGGGGCTCACACTATGGGCTCACACTATGGGCTCACATTATGGGCTCACACTATGGGGCTGACACTATGGCTCACACTATGGGGCTGACACTATGGCTCACACTATGGGGCTGACACTATGGGGCTGACACTATGGCTCACACTACAGGCTGACACTATGGCTCACACTACAGGCTGACACTATGGGGCTGACACTATGGCTCACACAAGGGCTCACACAATGGGCTCACACAATGGGCTCACACAAGGGCTCACACAAGGGCTCACACAATGGGCTCACACTATGGGCTCTCTCAGTACTCTCCCGCAGTACTCACTATACCTGGGCAAACATCACAACATAACAACAACAACAACACATCTCCATTGTAACACATAAATATCAATTAATTCTAGGCTCGAACCCTTGTGTGTGGTGTTTCCTGCGGGGCCCCTGATCTGTGCCACACGACCAGTGGGCGACTAATCTGTGCCACAACACTAACCCAAACTTGCACTCTCTTCCGCCCCCCCCCCCCGAGCTCTGCAAGTTGTGGCCACCATCTTGTGTGTTGTGGTTGTCCAACTTGGTGGTTGTGGGAGGGGTCAGGAGGAGGGGTTTAACATCCTTAACAACCTCGTGATGTGCTCATTCTTACCCCATGCTCGGTGCACTTGACCCAATGGCCTCTTCCTCCCTCCCCCCCCCCCTTTCTCTCTCTCTCTCTCTCTCTCTCTCTCTCTCTCTCTCTCTCTCTCTCTCTCTCTCTCTCTCTCTCTTGTTCTACGCGTTCATGAACGGTTCGTTTTTTTTCGGAAGAAGTGATTTATTTGAGTATATTTGATTGCGTGTTATTATGGAATGAAGGATTAGTTGAGGTGATTTATTTATTACGTTACCAGTTCTCTGATTGGAGGATTTTATTATGTTAGCCAAAGGTAACGGTATTAGGATTCAAGGTACAGTCTTTACACCACTGATTTTCCTTGTTATCATATCAGATATAGACTCAAATACAAGACACAGCTTCGTATCATCCTTTGCAGATGACACAAAAATCAGCATGAAAATTACCTCTGCTGAAGATTTTGAAAAACTACCAGCAGATATTAATAAAGTTTTCGACTGGGCAGCAGAAAATAACATGATGTTTAACAGTGATAAATTCCTGGTGCTCAGGTACGGTAAAAATGAGAACCTTAAACATAATACAGGGTACAAAACACAATAAAATTTGCCCATAGTAGGAAAGCAACATATAAAGGATTTGGGAATAATGATGTCTGACGACCTAACGTTTAGGGAGCATAACCAAGCAAATATTGCGTCAGCCAGAAAAAATGATAGGATGGATTACGAGAACTTTCAAATCCAGGGATCCCATCACAATGGTTGTACTCTTCAAGTCCCTTGTGTTGTCCCGTCTTGAGTACTGCTCAGTACTCACTTCCCCCTTCAGAGCAGGAAAGATTGCTGAAATAGAGGGAATACAGAGAACATGTACGGCACTCATAGACGCAATAAAGCACCTAAATTATTGGGATGTCTCAAAGCTCTCCAAATGTACTCACTAGAAAGGAGACGAGAGAGATACCAAATAATATACACATGGAAGATACTGGAGGGACAGGTCCCAAATCTACACAGTAAAATAACAACGTACTGGAGTGAACGATACGGAAGAAAATGTAGAGTAGAACCAATGAAGAGCAGAGGTGCCATAGGCACAATCAGAGAACACTGTATAAACATCAGAGGTCCGCGGTTGTTCAACATCCTCCCAGCGAGCATAAGAAATATTGCCGGAACAACCGTGGACATCTTCAAGAGGAAACTAGATTGTTTCCTCCAAGGAGTGCCGGACTAATCGGGCTGTGATGGGTATGTGGGCCTGCGGGCCGCTGCAAATAACAGCCTGGTGGACCAAACTCTCACAAGTCAAGCCTGGCCTCGGGCCGGGCTTGGGGCGTAGAAGAACTCCCAGAACGCCATCAACCACACCACCACCACCACACCACTACCACACCACTACCACAGTACCACCACCACAGTACCACCACCACAGTACCACCACCACAGTACCACCAAAACCACAGTACCACCACCACCACAGCACCACTACCACAGTACCACCACCACAGTACCACCACACCACCACTACCACAGTACCTCCACCTCAGCACCACCAAACCACCACCACAGCACCACCACACCACCACCAGCCGTGAAGGCTGAGAGAGCCAGCACCACCACACCACCACAACACCACCACACCACAGCACCACCACAGCGCCACCACCACAGCACCAGCCGTGGAGGCTGAGAGAGCCAGCACCACCACAGCACCACCACCACAGCACCAACCGTGGAGGCTGAGAGAGCCAGCACCACCACAGCACCACCACCATAACAGCACCATCACAGCACCACCACCACACCACCACACCACCACCACCACAGCACCACCACAGCACCAGCAGTGGAGGCTGAGAAAGCCAGCACCACCACAACACCACCACCACAGCACCAGCAGTGGAGGCTGAGAAAGCCAGCACCACCACCACAGCACCAGCAGTGGAGGCTGAGAAAGCCAGCACCACCACAACACCACCACAACAGCACCACCACAGCACCAGCAGTGGAGGCTGAGAAAGCCAGCACCACCACACCACCACCACCAGCACCACCACACCACCACCACAGCACCACCACAGCACCAGCAGTGGAGGCTGAGAGAGCCAGCACCACCACCACAGCACCACCACAGCACCACCACACCACCACCACACCACCACAGCACCACCACAGCACCAGTAGTGGAGGCTGATAGAGCCAGCACCACCACCACAGCACTACCACAGCACCAGCAGTGGAGGCTGAGAGAGCCAGCACCACCACAACACCACCACAACAGCACCACCACAGCACCAGCAGTGGAGGCTGAGAAAGCCAGCACCACCACACCACCACCACCAGCACCACCACACCACCACCACAGCACCACCACAGCACCACCACACCACCACCACAGCACCACCACAGCACCAGCAGTGGAGGCTGAGAGAGCCAGCACCACCACCACAGCACCACCACAGCACCACCACCACACCACCAACACAGCACCACCACCACAGCACCACCACAGCACCACCACAGCACCAGCAGTGGAGGCTGAGAGAGCCAGCACCACCACAGCACCACCACCGCAGCACCAACACAGCACCACCACCACACCACCAACACAGCACCACCACCACAGCACCACCACAGCACCACCACCACAGCACCACAGCACCAGCAGTGGAGGCTGAGAGAGCCAGCACCACCACAGCACCACCACAGCACCAGCAGTGGAGGCTGAGAGAGCCAGCACCACCACACCACAGCACCACCACAGCACCACCACAACCACCACAGCACCAGCCGTGGAGGCTGAGAGAGCCAGCACCACCACAGCAACAGCCGTGGAGGCTGAGAGAGCCAGCACCACCACAGCACCACCACAACCACCACAGCACCAGCCGTGGAGGCTGAGAGAGCCAGCACCACCACACCACCACAGCACCACCACCACAGCACCACCACAGCACCACCACAGCACCACCACACCACCACCACAGCACCACCACCACACCAACACCACTACACCAACACCACAGCACCAACACCACAGCACCACCACACCACCACAGCACCAGCCGTGGAGGCTGAGAGAGCCAGCACCACCACAACACAGCACCACCACCACCACAGCACCACCACCACAGCACCACCACCACAGCACCAAAGCACCACCACCACACCACCACAGCACCACCACTACACCACCACAGCACCACCACACCAGCCGTGGAGGCTGAGAGCCAGCACCACCACAGCACCACCACACCACCAGCCGTGGAGGCTGAGAGAGCCAGCACCACCACACCACCACCACAGCACCAGCAGTGGAGGCTGAGAGAGCCAGCACCACCACACCACCACCACAGCACCAGCCGTGGAGGCTGAGAGAGCCAGCACCACCACACCACCACCACACCACCAGCCGTGGAGGCTGAGAGAGCCAGCACCACCACACCACCACCACAGCACCAGCCGTGGAGGCTGAGAGAGCCAGCACCACCACACCACCACCACAGCACCAGCCGTGGAGGCTGAGAGAGCCAGCACCACCACACCACCACCACACCACCAGCCGTGGAGGCTGAGAGAGCCAGCACCACCACACCACCACCACAGCACCAGCCGTGGAGGCTGAGAGAGCCAGCACCACCACACCACCACCACACCACCAGCCGTGGAGGCTGAGAGAGCCAGCACCACCACACCACCACCACACCACCAGCCGTGGAGGCTGAGAGAGCCAGCACCACCACACCACCACCACAGCACCAGCCGTGGACGCTGAGAGAGCCAGCACCACCACCACAGCACCACAGCACCAGCAGTGGAGGCTGAGAGAGCCAGCACCACCACAGCACCAGCAGTGGAGAGAGCCAGGGGGAAGCTGGATGGTGGGGTCGTCTTTAAGGTCCTTGTTATTTTACTCCCGTCATCCCAGTACTCTCCCTCGCTCTCCCCTCTCCCTCAGTACTCTCCCTCGCTCTCCCCTCTCCCTCAGTACTCTCCCTCGCTCTCCCCTCTCCCTCAGTACTCTCCCTCGCTCTCCCCTCTCCCTCAGTACTCTCCCTCGCTCTCCCCTCTCCCTCAGTACTCTCCCTCGCTCTCCCCTCTCCCTCAGTACTCTCCCCTCTTCCTCAGTACTCTCCCTCGCTCTCCCCTCTCCCTCAGTACTCTCCCCTCTCCCTCAGTACTCTCCCCTCTTCCTCAGTACTCTCCCTCGCTCTCCCCTCTCCCTCAGTACTCACCCTCGCTCTCCCCTCTCCCTCAGTACTCTCCCTCGCTCTCCCCTCTCCCTCAGTACTCTCCCGTCTCCCTCAGTACTCTCCCTCAGTGCTCTCCCCTCTCCCTCAGTACTCTCCCTCGCTCTCCCCTCTCCCTCACTACTCTCCCCTCTCCCTCAGTACTCTCTCCCTCTCCCTCCCTCCATCGGTACGCAGAGTTTGATCCATCAGGCTGTTGCTTGGAGCGGCCCGCAGGCCCACATATCCACTACAGCGTGGTTGGTCCGGCACTCCTTGGAGGAAACAATCTAGTTTCCTCTTGAAGATGTCCACGGTTGTTCCGACAATATTTCTTATGCTGGGAGAACGTTGAACAACCGCGGACCTCTGATGTTTATACAGTGTTCTCTGATTGTGCCTATGGCACCTCTGCTCTTCACTGGTTCCATTCTGTATTTTCTTCCATATCGTTCACTCCAGTACGTTGTTATTTTACTGTGTAGATTTGGGACCTGACCCTGCAGTATCTTCCATGTGTATATTATTTGGTATCTCTCTCGTCTCCTTTCTAGTGAGTACATTTGGAGAGCTTTAGGTGCTTTATCTCGTCTATGCGTGCCGTATATGTTCTCTGTATTCCCTCTATTTCAGCAATCTCTCCTGCTCTGAATGGGGAAGTGAGTACTGAGCAGTACTCAAGACGGGACAACACAAGTGACTTGAAGAGTACAACCATTGTGATGGGATCCCTGGATTTGAAAGTTCTCGTAATCCATTCTATCATTTTTCTGGCTGACGCAATATTTGCTTGGTTATGCTCCCTAAACGTTAGGTCGTCGGACATCATTATTCCCAAATCCTTTATATGTTGCTTTCCTACTATGGGCAAATTTGATTGTGTTTTGTACCCTGTATTATGTTTAAGGTCATCATTTTTACCGTACCTGAGCACCAGGAATTGATCACTGTTAAACATCATGTTATTTTCTGCTGCCCAGTCGAAAACTTTATTAATATCTACTTGTAGTTTTTCCATGTCTTCAGCAGAGGTAATTTTCATGCTGATTTTTGTGTCATCTGCAAAGGATGATACGAAGCTGTGCCTTGTATTTTTGTCTCTTCGTCTCTCCCTCAGTACTCTTCCCCTCTCCCTCAGTACTCTTCTCCTCTCCCTCAGTACTCTTCCCCTCTCCCTCAGTACTCTTCCCCTCTCCTTCAGTACTCTTCCTCTCTCCCTCAGTACTCTTCCCCTCTCCCTCAGTACTCTTCCCCTCTCCCTCAGTACTCTTCCCCTCTCCCTCAGTACTCTTCCCCTCTCCCTCAGTACTCTTCCCCTCTCCCTCAGTACTCTTCCCCTCTCCCTCAGTACTCTTCCCCTCTCCCTCAGTACTCTTCCCCTCTCCCTCAGTACTCTTCCCCTCTCCCTCAGTACTCTTCCCCTCTCCCTCAGTACTCTTCCCCTCTCCCTCAGTACTCTTCCCCTCTCCCTCAGTACTCTTCCCCTCTCCCTCAGTACTCTTCCCCCCTCCCTCAGTACTCTTCCCCTCTCCCTCAGTACTCTTCCCCTCTCCCTCAGTACTCTTCCTCTCTCCCTCAGTATTCTTCCCCTCTCCCTCAGTACTCTTCCCCTCTCCCTCAGTACTCTTCCCCTCTCCCTCAGTACTCTTCCCCTCTCCCTCAGTACTCTTCCCCCCTCCCTCAGTACTCTTCCCCTCTCCCTCAGTACTCTTCCCCTCTCCCTCAGTACTCTTCCTCTCTCCCTCAGTATTCTTCCCCTCTCCCTCAGTACTCTTCCCCTCTCCCTCAGTACTCTTCCTCTCTCCCTCAGTACTCTTCCTCTCTCCCTCAGTATTCTTCCCCTCTCCCTCAGTACTCTTCCCCTCTCCCTCAGTACTCTTCCCCTCTCCCTCAGTACTCTTCCCCTCTCCCTCAGTACTCTTCCCCTCTCCCTTAGTACTCTTCCCCTCTCCCTCAGTACTCTTCCCCTCTCCCTCAGTACTCTTCCCCTCTCCCTCAGTACTCTTCCCCTCTCCCTCAGTACTCTTCCCCTCTCCCTCAGTACTCTCCCCACGGTACTCTAATCTTCCATCATTCTACTCTCTTTCGCTCTCTCCTCCGCTCTCCCAGACTCTCACCTCTCCTCTCCACCCTCACAATCTCTCCCTCTGTATTCTCTCACATATTCTCCTACCAGGTCATGACCTCTCACACTGACCATGACTATCACGGCAGCTGGTGCAGCAGGAGGAGGGCCAGGCAGCTGGTGCAGCAGCAGGAGGGCCAGGCAGCTGGTGCAGCAGCAGGAGGGCCAGGCAGCTGGTGCAGCAGCAGGAGGGCCAGGCAGCTGGTGCAGCAGCAGGAGGGCCAGGCAGCTGGTGCAGCAGCAGGAGGGCCAGGCAGCTGGTGCAGCAGCAGGAGGGCCAGGCAGCTGGTGCAGCAGCAGGAGGGCCAGGCAGCTGGTGCAGCAGCAGGAGGGCCAGGCAGCTGGTGCAGCAGCAGGAGGGCCAGGCAGCTGGTGCAGCAGCAGGAGGGCCAGGCAGCTGGTGCAGCAGCAGGAGGGCCAGGCAGCTGGTGCAGCAGCAGGAGGGCCAGGCAGCTGGTGAAGCAGCAGGAGGGCCAGGCAGCTGGTGCAGCAGCAGGAGGGCCAGGCAGCTGGTGCAGCAGCAGGAGGGCCAGGCAGCTGGTGCAGCAGCAGGAGGGCCAGGCAGCTGGTGCAGCAGCAGGAGGGCCAGGCAGCTGGTGCAGCAGCAGGAGGGCCAGGCAGCTGGTGCAGCAGCAGGAGGGCCAGGCAGCTGGTGCAGCAGCAGGAGGGCCAGGCAGCTGGTGCAGCAGCAGGAGGGCCAGGCAGCTGGTGCAGCAGCAGGAGGGCCAGGCAGCTGGTGCAGCAGCAGGAGGGCCAGGCAGCTGGTGCAGCAGCAGGAGGGCCAGGCAGCTGGTGCAGCAGCAGGAGGGCCAGTCAGCTGGTGCAGCAGCAGGAGGGCCAGGCAGCTGGTGCAGCAGCAGGAGGGCCAGGCAGCTGGTGCAGCAGCAGGAGGGCCAGGCAGCTGGTGCAGCAGCAGGAGGGCCAGGCAGCTGGTGCAGCAGCAGGAGGGCCAGGCAGCTGGTGCAGCAGCCTCGCTCCTATCTTGAGGTTATCTTGAGATGATTTCGGTGGCTTATCGTCCCCGCGGCCCGGTCCTCGACCAGGCCTCCTTTTTGTTACACCCCCCCCCCCAGGAAGCAGCCCGTAGCAGCTGTCTAACTCCCAGGTAACTATTTACTGCTAGGTAACAGGAGCATCAGGGTGAAAGAAACTTTTTGCCCATTTGTCTCCGCTTCCACCGGGAATCGAACCCGGAACCTCAGGACTACGAATCCGAAGCGCTGTCAACCCAGCTGTCAGGCGAAGGGACAGAGGCAGCAGACACTGCTGGATGAAGGGACAGAGGCAGCAGACACTGCTGGATGAAGGGACAGAGGCAGCAGACACTGCTGGATGAAGGGACAGAGGCAGCAGACACTGCTGGATGAAGGGACAGAGGCAGCAGACACTGCTGGATGAAGGGACAGAGGCAGCAGACACTGCTGGATGAAGGGACAGAGGCAGCAGACACTACTGGATGAAGGGACAGAGGCAGCAGACACTGTTGGGTGAAGGGACAGAGGCAGCAGACACTGCTGGATGAAGGGACAGAGGCAGCAGACACTGCTGGATGAAGGGACAGAGGCAGCAGACACTGCTGGATGAAGGGACAGAGGCAGCAGACACTGCTGGATGAAGGGACAGAGGCAGCAGACACTGCTGGATGAAGGGACAGAGGCAGCAGACACTGCTGGATGAAGGGACAGAGGCAGCAGACACTGCTGGATGAAGGGACAGAGGCAGCAGACACTGCTGGATGAAGGGACAGAGGCAGCAGACACTGCTGGATGAAGTGGCAGAGGCAGCAGACACTGCTGGATGAAGGACAATAGCTACAGACCTTCACGTACTCTCATATATCATCATATATCATCATATATCATCATATACCTCAGTATATGAATATACGGATCGGTAAGCTCCCCTTGCCTGACCTGCTAACTAATTTACCCCTGATCAATACCATTTATGACCCTTTGTTTCATCTGAGTGGCCACTTAAAGTCTCCTACTGCTGCTGCTTCAACCTACTACCACACGCTACTTAGTCTCTGAGTATTTTGTATGTCGTGGTCATGTCTCGTTCTTCGCTAGTAGTGTTTAATGTTGTCTTCTGCAAGTACACTTGCTCTCTCAGTACTCCAGCCAAACTTATTGGCAAACCTTTTGATGAGGTGAGGATTTCATGCTGGCGTTGCATATTTTTGTATTGGTCTGACATAGGTGGTGTCTTTCATAATCTATTGACTCCTTCCCAATTCTTCTATCATGTCTATTGTTGAAATTATGAATCGAGGTCTCTTGTACAACCTGCTCCTTCATTCCATTTTATCACTATTACTCTAAAAGAAAACTTTCTAACATATCTATGGCTCAAATGAACAAATCCACAAGGGCCGTGACGAGGATTCGAACTTACGTCCGAGATCATCCCAGACGCTGCCTTAATCGACTGAGCTACGACATGGTCAAAAGAGTTGAAACCAGAAGTTGTCTTAGTTGGATCCTGCAGCCTCTCCGAGACACAAACCAGGGTTTACAAAAACCGCTATTGTGATTTCTGTGTGTAATGAAGTAAGAGCGAAGAGGTAGAACGGTCTATTGACATAGCTGGAGTGCAGGGGGGAGTTGTGTAAAACCCTGGTAATGGCACATGTTAGGACATTCTAATGGCAGATGTTAGGACATTCTAATGGCACATGTTAGGACGTGTTAGTGTGACATTGGATGGCTCTTGATTGACTGGTTGATTGCTTGACTGCTCTACCCTGGCAGCTGGTACATAGTAGTGTTCCTGTACGGTGGACTGTAGCTCCTGGCCCCGCCTTAGGTAGCAGCACAGCTGGTGCTGACACAGCCTCCTCCAGCACCGCCGGTGTTGGGGAGGTGGGGAGCAAGGCTTGATGTTTGGGGGTGATAATGTGGGTAAGAAACAGCTGTGGGTAAGGTAGGCCCTCGTTCCTGTTCCATTGGCTCCCTCTTTCTCGCCTCTCCTTCCCTTCTTCTCTCACTCCTTGCTTCCTTTCTTTCATTCTCATTACCTCTTATAGTCTGCTTTGCTGCTTGTAGGGTCGGCGTTCGATTCTTGACGGTCCAAGTGATTGAACACCCTGCTTTCCCTCCTTGTCCTCATATCCCAGCTCCTTGTCCTCATATCCCAGCTCCTTGTCCTCATATCCCAGCTCCTTGTCCTCATACCCCAGCTCCTTGTCCTCATACCCCAGCTCCTTGTCCTCATATCCCAGCTCCTTGTCCTCATACCCCAGCTCCTTGTCCTCATACCCCAGCTCCTTGTCCTCATACCCCAGCTCCTTGTCCTCATACCCCAGCTCCTTGTCCTCATACCCCAGCTCCTTGTCCTCATATCCCAGCTCCTTGTCCTCATACCCCAGCTCCTTATCCTCATACCCCAGCTCCTTGTCCTCATATCCCAGCTCCTTGTCCTCATATCCCAGCTCCTTGTCCTCATATCCCCAGCTCCTTGTCCTCATATCCCAGCTCCTTGTCCTCATACCCCAGCTCCTTGTCTTCATACCCCAGCTCCTTGTCCTCATATCCCAGCTCCTTGTGCTATAAAGTCGCACTAAATTCATCTTCCTCATAATTATCTTTCTCTCTCTCTCTCAACTCTCCATCCCTACCTCACTCCCTGCCTCCCTCACTATGTGCTTGCCTCATGCTTCCCTCCTCGCCTCATGTCCCTCCACCTTCACTCATCATCTGAGCCCTCATAATGTTTGGTCATATTTAATATGAGTGATACATTTTATTTGGAAATAGTGACTTTGCTTAGTGCTGGGTGGTAAGGGAGATATCTCAGTGGGTATGGGGGTGGGCCCCATGGGGTGGGGGGTGGGGTGGGGGTACTGGCAGGCCCCCCCATGCTAAGGGGGGGGGGCCACTGGCAGGGGGCCCCCATGGTGTGCATTCTCCCCTAATGGGACCAGTCTCTTTAATGGTGGGGGCGTGCAAGAACCACCTGGGAGTGGGGGGGGGGGTGTTGGGGGCGTGGGGTGTGAGGGAGGGGGTGGCGATGGTGGTGGTTGGGGGGGGGTGGTGGTGGTGTTGACTTCTCCTTTCAAGTACATTTCCCTTTCTGATCACTTCTACTGGCTATCAGTATTACCTTAAGTCTCAAAGACTCATTTGCGTTTCCGGTTCCCGTCGTGTCAGACATTTCTCTCGGCCGGAATAGGTTCTTATTCACGTTGCTAATTCTCCTCGGCATCTTGTATGCCTTGATTATATCTCCACTGCTCTTCTTCTCGACTCGTGGGATTGGAGATTCAGTTCCCATGCCCCGTCCTCATAATTCGTATATTGATTCACCTGCTTGATACCTGGTTGATACCTGGTTGATACCTGGTTGATACCTGGTTGATACCTGGTTGATGGGGTTCTGGGAGTTCTTCTACTCCCCAAGCCCGGCCCGAGGCCAGGCTTGACTTGTGAGAGTTTGGTCCACCAGGCTGTTGCTTGGAGCGGCCCGCAGGCCCACATATACCTGGTTGATGGGGTTCTGGGAGTTCTTCTACTCCCCAAGCCCGGCCCGAGGCCAGGCTTGACTTGTGAGAGTTTGGTCCACCAGGCTGTTGCTTGGAGCGGCCCGCAGGCCCACATATACCTGGTTGATGGGGTTCTGGGAGTTCTTCTACTCCCCCAAGCCCGGCCCGAGGCCAGGCTTGACTTGTGAAAGTTTGGTCCACCAGGCTGTTGCTTGGAGCGGCCCGCAGGCCCACATATACCTGGTTGATGGGGTTCTGGGAGTTCTTCTACTCCCCATTCCCGGCCCGAGGCCAGGCTTGACTTGTGAGAGTTTGGTCCACCAGGCTGTTGCTTGGAGCGGCCCGCAGGCTCACATATACCTGGTTGATGGGGTTCTGGGACTTCTTCTACTCCTCAAGCCCGGCCCGAGGCCAGGCTTGACTTGTGAGAGTTTGGTCCACCAGGCTGTTGCTTGGAGCGGCCCGCAGGCCCACATGCCCACCACAGCCCGGTTGGTCCGGCACTTCTTGGAGGAAACAATCTAGTTTCCTCTTGAAGATGTCCACGGTTGTTCCGGCAATATTTCTTATGCTCGCTGGGAGGATGTTGAACAACCGCGGACCTCTGATGTTTATACAGTGTTCTCTGATTGTGCCTATGGCACCCCTGCTCAGTGGTTGACATAAAGATACTCAGTGGTGCAATAAAGATACTCAGTTGTGCAATAAAGATACTCAGTATTGCACATAAAAATACAAAGTGGTGCACATAAAGACACTTTGGTGCATATAAAGATACTCAGTGGTGCCAAAATACTCAGTGGTGCACATAAAGATACTCGGTGTGTATAAAGATACTTAGTGGTTCACATAAAGATACTCATGTACATATAAAGATAATCAGTGGTGCACCTAAGGATACTTAGTGCTACACATAAAGATACTCAGTGGTGCACATAAAGATACTTGATGGTTCACATAAAGATAGTGGTAAACATAAAAATACTCTGGTGCACATAAAGATATTCAGTGGTTCACATGAAGATACTCAGTGGTGCACATAAAGATACTCAGTGGTGCACATAAAGATACTCAGTGGTACACATAAAGATACTCAATGGTGCACATAAAGATACTCAGTGGTGCACATAAAGATACTCAGTGGTACACATAAAGATACTCAATGGTGCACATAAAGATACTCAGTGGTGCACATAAAGATACTCAGTGGTGCACATAAAGATACTCAGTGGTGCACATAAAGATACTCAGTGGTGCACATAAAGATACTCAGTGGTGCACATAAAGATACTCAGTGGTGCACATAAAGATACTCAGTGGTGCACATAAAGATACTCAGTGGTGCACATAAAGATACTCAGTGGTGCACATAAAGATACTCAGTGGTGCACATAAAGATACTCATGGTGCACATAAAGATACTCAATGGTGCATATAAAGATACTCAATGGTGGACATAAAGATACTCAATGGTGCACATAAAGATACTCAATGGTGCACGTAAAGATACTGGTGCACATAAAGATACTCAGTGGTGCACATAAAGATACTGGTGCACATAAAGATACTTAGTGGTACACATAAAGATACTCAGTGGTGCACATAAAGATACTCAGTGGTGCACATAAAGATACTCAGTGGTGCACATAAAGATACTCAGTGGTGCACATAAAGATACTTAGTGGTTCACAGAAAGATACTCAGTGGTACACATAAAGATACTCAGTGGTTCACATAAAGATACTCAGTGGTGCACATAAAGTTACTTAGTGGTGCACATGAAGATACTCAGTGGTGTGCATAAAGATACTTAGCGGTTCACATAAAGATACTCGGTGATGCACATAAAGATACTCAGTGGTGCACATAAAGATACTCAGTGGTGTGCATAAAGATACTTAGTGGTCCACATAAAGATACTCGGTAGTGCACATAAAGATACACAGCGGTGCACATAAAGATACTCAGTGGCTCACATAGATACTCAGTGGTAAACATAAAGATACTCATCGGTATACATAAAGATACTCAGTGGTGTGCATAAAGATACTCAGTGGTGCACATAAAGATACTTAGTGGTGCACATAAAGATACTTAGTGGTTCACAGAAAGATACTCAGTGGTACACATAAAGATAATCAGTGGTTCACATAAAGATACTCAGTGGTGCACATAAAGTTACTTAGTGGTGCACATGAAGATACTCAGTGGTGTGCATAAAGATACTCGGTGATGCACCATCACATAAAGATGCTCAGTGGTTCACATAAAGATACTCGGTGATGCACCATCACATAAAGATACTCAGTGGTTCACATAAAGATACTCGGTGATGCACCATCACATAAAGATACTCAGTGGTTCACATAAAGATACTCGGTGATGCACCATCACATAAAGATACTCAGTGGTGCGCATCAATGCGCATCAAGACATTCAGTTGTGCGCATCAAGACATTCAGTTGTGCGCATCAGGATATTCAGTGATGCGCATGAAGATAAATACAGGATGATCAGTTATTAAGTTCCAAGAACTATAAACTTTTTTTTTCCTAGTCCGCAAGTTGCAATGTTGGGAAGTGTCACACACTTGCATTGTTGGGAAGTGTCACACACTTACATTGTTGGGAAGTGTCACACTTGCATTGTTGGGAAGTGTCACACTTGCATTGTTGGGAAGTGTCACACACTTGCATTGTTGGGAAGTGTCACACTTGCATTGTTGGGAAGTGTCACACACTTGCATTGTTGGGAAGTGTCACACTTGCATTGTTGGGAAGTGTCACACTTGCATTGTTGGGAAGTGTCACACACTTGCATTGTTGGGAAGTGTCACACTTGCATTGTTGGGAAGTGTCACACACTTGCATTGTTGGGAAGTGTCACACACTTGCATTGTTGGGAAGTGTCACACTTGCATTGTTGGGAAGTGTCACACACTTGCATTGTTGGGAAGTGTCACACTTGCATTGTTGGGAAGTGTCACACACTTGCATTGTTGGGAAGTGTCACACACTTGCATTGTTGGGAAGTGTCACACACTTGCATTGTTGGAAAGTGTCACACACTTGCATTGTTGGGAAGTGTCACACACTTGCATTGTTGGGAAGTGTCACACACTTGCATTGTTGGGAAGTGTCACACACTTGCATTGTTGGGAAGTGTCACACACTTGCATTGTTGGGAAGTGTCACACACTTGCATTGTTGGGAAGTGTCACACACTTGCATTGTTGGGAAGTGTCACACACTTGCATTGTTGGGAAGTGTCACACACTTGCATTGTTGGGAAGTGTCACACACTTGCATTGTTGGGAAGTGTCACACACTTGCATTGTTGGGAAGTGTCACACTTGCATTGGAAGACCAAGTGTGCCAAGTGTCTCTGAAACTTGGCACGCTGAATGACAGCGGTGGACGGCTTTGGCAGGCTGGCTGCACCATGGCCTCTGGATCCTGTGACCTTTCTTTGTGTCTTTTGGCGGGTTTGTCCTCTCCTGGTTTGTCTCTGTGGCCTGTCTCTGTGGCCTGTCTGTGGCCTGTGTCTGTGGCCTGTCTCTGTGGCCTGTCTCTGTGACCTGTCTCTGTGGCCTGTCTCTGTGACCTTTCTCTGTGGCCTTCATTCCTGACCTGTCCTGAACATAAACTAACGCGAACAATTGGATATAAATATGATAAGTTTAGTTTCAGGAAAGACCTGGGTAAATACTGGTGAAATGGGATGGGATGATTGGAAATCAAATTGGAAATGGGAGGATTAATCTATGGAACAAATTACCCATGTACACCCCCCACACTAGGCCCCATGTACACCCCACACTAGGCCCCACGTACACCACACACCATGAAGTGATAGCACACAAAATGAGGTCATTGGGAATAACTGGTAAAGTAGGACGCTGGATACTCAATTTCTTGTCGAACAGAACACAGAGTTCGACAATCAAATAAAGTCGAGTCCAAGAGCAGTTAAAAGTTCTGTACCTCAGGTACAGTCCTTACACCACTGCTTTTCCTTATTCTTATATCAGATACAGACAAAAATACAAGGCACAGCTTCGTGTCATCCTTTGCAGATGAAACAAAAATTAGCATGAAAATTACCTTTGTTGAAGGCATTGACAACCTACAAGCAGATTTTAATATAGTTTTCGACTGGGCAGCAGAAAATAAAATGATGTTTAACAGTGATAAATTCCAGGTACTACGCAGATACGGTAAAAATGAGAACCTTAAACATAATACAGGTTACAAAACACAAGAAAATCTGCCCATAGTAGGAAAGCAGCATGTTAAGGATTTGGGAATAATGATGTCTGACGACCTAACGTTTAGGGAGCATAACCAAGCAAATATTGCGACAGCCAGAAAAATGATTGGATGGATTACGAGAACTTTCAAATCCAGGGATCCCATCACAATGGTTGTACTCTTCAAGTCACTTGTGTTGTCCCGTCTTGAGTACTGCTCAGTACTCACTTCCCCCCTTCAGAGCAGGAGAGATTGCTGAAATAGAAGGAATACAGAGAACATATACGGCACGCATAGACGAGATAAAGCACCTAAATTATTGGGATCGTCTCAAAGCTCTCCAAATGTACTCACTAGAAAGGAGACGAGAGAGATACCAAATAATATACACATGGAAAATACTGCAGGGACAGGTCCCAAATCTACACAGTAAAATAACAACGTACTGGAATGAACGATATGGAAGAAAATGCAGAATAGAACCAGTGAAGAGCAGAGGTGCCATAGGCACAATCAGAGAACACTGTATAAACATCAGAGGTCCGCGGTTGTTCAACACCCTCCCAGCGAGCATAAGAAATATTGCCGGAACAACCGTGGACATCTTCAAGAGGAAACTAGATTGTTTTCTAAAAGAAGAACCGGACCAACCGGGCTGTGGTGGGCATGTGAGACTGCGGGCCGCTCCAAGCAACAGCCTAGTGGACCAAACTCTCACAAGCCAAGCCTGGCCTCGGGCCGGGCTTGGGGATTGGGGAGTAGAAGAACTCCCAGAACCCCATCAACCAGGTATGAAGCAGGTATTAAACAGGCCCCATGTAGACCCCCAACACCAAGCCCCATGTACACCCCCCACACCAGGCCCCATGTACACCCCCCACACCAGGCCCCATGTACACCCCCCACACCAGGCCCCACGTACCCCCACCACATTCTCCGAGGAGTTAACACTGGAGTCACCAGTTTAGTGAGCAACATCAGCAGCAGCAGCAGCAGCAGCAGCAGCAGCAGCAGGAGTGACCCGACCTTGAGGGCCACAGGCCACCGTTGACACTGGCGTCAGAGCTGCCCTGGCGTGATGCTGCTCGCTTCACTCCCGGTTACATCTCTCTTGGTTTGTGTTTTATTGCCGCTAGCAGTGTGGTGATTGGTGGTTTTATGTTGTTTGTGTGTTGGTGATGAGTTGTTGATGAGTTGGTGGTGGAGTTGGGGTTTGTGGTGTGTTGTTTGTGTGTTGGTGATGAGTTGTTGATGAGTTGGTGGTGGAGTTGGGGTTTGTGGTGTGTTGTTTGTGTGTTGGTGATGAGTTGTTGATGAGTTGGTGGTGGAGTTGGGGTTTGTGGTGTGTTGTTTGTTTATGTTCAGTACTCGCAATACACCAGGCTCGGAGTTCCTTTACACACAATCATAATTTCTAAACAATTAAACAACTAGTTACACAGAGACATAATAACTTTTTTCAGTGTCAGAGTAGTAGACATTATAGGCAGTGATGTGGTGGAGGCTGACTCCATACACAACTTCAAGTGTAGATATGATAGAGCCCAATAGGCTCAGGAACCTGTACACCTGTTGATTGACGGTTGAGAGGCGGGACCTAAGAGCCAGAGCTCAACCCCCGCAAGCACAACTAGGTGAGCACTTAGCCCAGGTTAAAAAAAAAATGATGCTGAGAATGAATTGTTTTAAATTGGTAATTCACCATCAGTTGATATTTCCTGCTTTCCGGCGTCGCTGACGCAAGATTAGACTGAGTGAACTCCGTCTCATTGCTGGCGATTGGCAGTGTGGATTAGGACCAAACACGTGATTCCTGTCGTTAAAGTGTTGATTTTTTTTAGAGAAAGAGAAAGAGAGACTGTAAGAGAGACTGAGAGAGAGAGAGACTGAGAGAGTGACTGGGGATATAACCGTGGGTGACCTTGCCTGCTCAGTCATAAACAGCATACGTCAAGATACCGATGCCAGAATATGCTCTATGATTGTTGTCTCCTGCCTGTGCCGGCGGTCATGAGGGACAACTGTGCGTGTGCGTGTGTGTGTGTGTGTGTGTGTGTGTGTGTGTGTGTGTGTGTGTGGGTGTGTGTGTGTGTGTGTGTGTGTGTGTGTGTGTGTGTGTGTGTGTGTGTGTGTGTGTGTGTGTGTGTGTGTGTGCGCGTGCGTGTGTGTGTGCGTGTGTGTGCGTGTGTGTGTGTGTGTGTGTGTGTGTGTGTGTGTGTGTGTGTGTGTGAGTGTGTGTGGGTGTGTGCGCGTGTGTGTGTGCGCGCGTGTGTGTGTGTGCGCGTGTGTGTGTGCGCGTGTGTGTGTGTGTGTGTGTGTGTGTATTCACCTAGTTTTGTTTGCGGGGGTTGAGCTCCGTCCTTTCGGCCCGCCTCTCATCTATCAATCAACTATCATTTTTTTTTCTCTCTCACACACACACACACACACACACACACACACACACACACACACACACACACACACACACACACACACACACACACACACATCCCCAGGAAGCAGCCTGTAGCAGCTGTCTACGTACCTAATTTACTGTTAGGTGAACAGGTGCATCATCAGGATGAAACTGCCCATTTGTCTCCACCGGGAATCGAACCCGGGGTTATTAGGACAACGACCCCCAAGTGCTGTCTACTCAGCTACGAGGCCCCCCTGTAAAAGGGACCCCCACACAGGGGTGCGTACAGGAGTAGAGGACAGGTGGTAACAGGTGGGTACAAGTGCAGACTGCTAATGACTGCTGTAAGCAGACTTACAGCTTACCTTGCCCATACCTTACCTTACCCATAGCTTACCTTGCCCATACCTTACCTTGCCCATAGCTTGACCTTCCAATTATTGTATAACAAAGACCCCAAATTCCTCCCGGGGGTAAACAGCGTCGGACAACTAAGAAACGGGGCCCACTCGACTGCCCCAGACAAAAGGGTTCGAACCCGGGCGAGGCCTGGGACACGCATGCCATCAATGCGCCACAGGTGCTACACTTAAGCAACCACACAACAACACCCATTCTTATCTTAAGTAATCACATGCGTCTGACTGGGGACGTGTATACAGTGCACTTCACCGTCACAATCGATGCACTGCACACCAGTAAACATTGAGTTGAGAAATGGGTAGAGGCCGTAGTGGTGTGAATAGAGGTAGGCACTCTAAATGGCTAGGCACAGTGAACAGGTAGGCACTCTAAATGGCTAGGCACAGTGAACAGGTTGGCACTGTAAATGGCTAGGCACAGTGAACAGGTTGGCACTGTAAATGGCTAGGCACAGTGAACAGGTTGGCACTGTAAATGGCTAGGCACAGTGAACAGGTTGGCACTGTAAATGGCTAGGCACAGTGAACAGGTTGGCACTGTAAATGGCTTGGCACAGTGAACAGGTTGGCACTCTAAATGGCTAGGCACAGTGAACAGGTTGGCACTCTTAAATGATTACAACCTACAAAATTCTCGGGGGAATTGACAGGGTAGACAAGAATGGATTACTCAACACGGGTGGCACACGAACAAGGGGACACAGGTGGAAACTGAGTACCCACATGAGCCACAGAGACGTTAGAAAAACCTTTTTCAGTGTCAGAGTAGTTAGTAAATGGAATGCATTAGGCAGTGATGTGGTGGAGGCTGACTCCATACACAGTTTCAAGTGTAGATATGATACAGCCCAATAGGCTCAGGAACCTGTACACCAGTTGATTGACAGTTGAGAGGCGGGACCTCGTGTTGCTTCTGTTGTCACTTCATAAACCAGATCAACTTTCCAAATCAAATAATCTCCCAAGCAAGAGCTGTCAACTGTCAACTTGTTCTCAGGCACCGAACCTGTCAAGACCAAAATGTCCGGTTCTCACTATCCGGTGTGATAGTTTATGCAGCGAGACTGTGATGGCGCATTTTATCTGCCTTTTTATATGTATCATATATGTCTTGTGTGGTTCCAGTACTGTGTGCGTCAATGTGTGAGCTCTGGCTCACCTCTTACTGGGGATCATGGATGCCGCTAATGTTTCTCCCCCTCGTGGTCACACCACACCCACCCCAACATGCTGGCCACACAACACTCACCTCAACATGCTGGCCACACTACACTCAACCCAACATGCTGGCCACACTACACTCAACCCAACATGCTGGCCACACTACACCCACCCCAACATGCTGGCCACACTATACCCACCCCAACATGCTGGCCACACCTCACCCACCCCAACATGCTGGCCACACCTCACCCACCCCAACATGCTGGCCACACCACACCCACCCCAACATGCTGGCCACACCACACCCACCCCAACATGCTGGCCACAACACACCCACCCCAACATGCTGGTCACACCACACCCACCCCAACATGCTGGCCACACCACACCCACCCCAACATGCTGGCCACACCACACCCACCCCAACATGCTGGCCACACCACACTCACCCCAACATGCTGGCCACACCACACCCACCCCAACATGCTGGCCACAACACACCCACCCCAACATGCTGGCCACACCTCACCCACCCCAACATGCTGGCCACACCTCACCCACCCCAACATGCTGGCCACACCACACCCACCCCAACATGCTGGCCACAACACACCCACCCCAACATGCTGGCCACACCTCACCCACCCCAACATGCTGGCCACACCACACCCACCCCAACATGCTGGCCACACCTCACCCACCCCAACATGCTGGCCACACCACACCCACCCCAACATGCTGGCCACACTTCAGTATATGTGTATATGTCTTCAGAATATGTGTATATGTGTTCAGTATAAGTGTAAGCTGTGTTGTGTGAAGGGCGTTGATGTGTGGCCTCCTGCTCGCAGCCAGCCAGTCAGATGTGTTCAGATATACACATGTGAACGATGCACACATGTATGCTAATGTGTACAAGTGTCTCGGCGACTGCGATTCTGGTGTTATGTATCACTCACTGGCGAGCCAAACTGTTACGACGGCAGATATCTCTGGTCGGTGTACGAAACCTGTGCATCACATCCCAAGGTTATAATTGTAATAAATAGCCACTTGGGGCTGGAGGGTAGAGCGACATTCTCGCTTCATGCAGGTCGGAGTTCAATCCCCGACCGTCCATAAGTGGTTGGGCACCATTTCTTTCCCTCCGTACCATCCCAAATCTTTATCCTGACCCTTTCCCAGTGCTATATAGTCGTAATGGCTTGGTGCTTTCCCCCTGAATGTTTGTTATAGACACTCCCGTTTCTCTGTTTCAAAAATACAAAGACATGATTGATTACGAGATGTAGAGGTTTCGTAAGGGGTTCTGTTAAAGGCCGGATGAGTGCCGGGCGTCGACGTGGGGCGCTGGGGTGCTGTGGCGTCTCTAATGCCAGCCAGCCATACACCCGTCACTATTGATCCGGACAGAAGCGCCGGACAGTAACTGTGGACAGTAGCGCGGGTAGCGGTGGACAACGATGATGCTGGCCACCACTGGCCCTCACCTGGCCACTCAGGGCCACTCAGGATCACTCAGGGTCACTCAGGGCCACGTATATGACTTGTATCGACAGTCATTCCTCACTAGATAACACACAAACCTTGGTAATGTGCTTGGCACTCTTGCCACCCCCACCCCCCATCTGTCACTACCATCCCCTACATGACTCTAGGGGGTCCACAGGTGAGAACGGGGCTTCAAACGGAGGGGGGGGGGACATGAGATATAAAAGGAAGGCATGAGACATAAAAGCCTTATAGGCCTAGAAAAGCCCTAATTTGAACAGCCTATCTTCCATTATATGCCTGTAAAAAAACAGGAGGGTGAATCACTTGATCGCCATGGGTGTCCTGTTTGCAAACTTCTACATGGGTACCATCGAGCAAAAAGTCTTAGTCGACATGAACTTGAAACCGGCCATATACTGCAGGTATGTTGACGACATTTTTACACAGGTACCTGATGTCAGACATCTGCAGGAGCTGAAGGAGGCATTTGAGCGGAATTCTGTGTTGCGTTTCACTTACGAGATGGAGAAAGATGGGAAGCTGCCCTTTCTAGATGTAACAGTCATGGAAAGAAGCGGAGGTTTCCACACTGCAGTCTACACTAAGGAAACAAACATAGGAATGTGCCTCAATGCCAACAGCGACTGCCCAGACAGGTACAAGAGGAGTGTTGTTAACGCTTATGTCGACCGTGCTCTCAGCCACAGCTCAGGATGGAAGCAAGTCGATGAAGAACTCTGTAGAGTAAGGCAGGTCCTAGTCAACAACGGCTTCTCCAATGGTTTCGTTGAAGACATCATAAGAAGGAAGGTGAAACGCCATGCAACCTCTGAAGAGACAACTAACACAACACCTGTACCCCCTATTAGACTATTTTACAGGAACTTCTTTTCCACAGCCCATAAAACGGAGGAAAGGGTCCTGAAAGATATTGTTAATAGAAACGTTATCCCTACAGACAAAAATCAGAAGATACAATTGACGATTAACTATAAAACCAAAAAAACGGCCATCCTACTCATGAGAAACTCTCCAGACACAAAGCAGAACGCTTTAAAAGAGACCAATATCGTCTATGCCTTCAAATGCCCACTTGGGGACTGTAAGCCTCAAAGAACTCAGTATATTGGGAAGACAACAACATCTCTTTCCATGCGATTAACGATGCATAAGCAACAGGGCTCCATTAAGGAACATATAATCTCTTCCCACAACCAGACCATCACCAGAGAAGTCTTAACAAAAAACACGGAAATCATCAATAGATACAGCGATAGCAGGCGGCTCGACATCTGCGAGGCACTACACATTAAGAAGTCAACACCAGCAATTAACAGCCAATTAATGCACAACTATATTCTACCCACTTCAAGACTCCGCACCAATATAGAAGCATCAAGAAATATGGGCCAATAGGCCCTTTGCATTTACTTCCATTCTTCCCTTTAAATTTACCCAATATTACCCAATATTTCGTGTTCTATCTTGTGTTGAAAGTTTGTTTTCACCTCATCCAAAACTGTTGTAGCATATCACCTCACCCAAATGCAGGTATATAAAATGAAAAGCCGTTTGAATTATAACATTGTAGAACTTTGTTTAGTGTTTGCAGGTTATAGTTGTGTGTGTGTAAACTAAAGTCTTTGAAAATGTAATAAGTTAAACGCGTTCAAGTGTCGCGTCAGACTAGAAATAAAAATGAATTTTGGAGAATTGATTTTTCAATTACCATCGACAGTGAAAAGAAACATAAGAAATATTGAGAAAATTCGTGATAGAATTATTAATCTTACTTTTTCGGTCATATTTAATAATATATGTCTACAGGAAAGACTGCTACCAAAATATACTAATATATATATATATATATATATATATATATATATATATATATATATATATATATATATATATATATATATATATATATATATATATATATATATATACATTATAGGAGTATATATTATATAAAATTTAAAGTAACAGCTAGGCGCAAAAAATGCTTTTATTGGTGGGGAAATGTGAGGGAAATTTGTTAAGTGATATTAAGTAAATTATTCTTAGTCTCTTATTTTTTACTTAGTTGAGAGACGTACAGCTTTTTAAATATATTTGTGAGGTCACGCCACAATTTAGGATCCTTGATTTAAATTGTCATCCACACTTACGTGGAAAGAAACATCCCATTCACCTGGGTTGTATGGGTCTCGAACCCTGGACCCCATGTATGTGAGGACGACGCTCTATCGACTAGGCTATGAGCACTCCTAAAAGGAAAAGTTTCCAGAAGCAGCATCCTGCTGCCAAACTGGAATTTTCTTCGGCCTCACAAGAGTGGGGTCCAGGGGTTCGAGACCCCTACAGGGTGAATGGAAGCCTTGATTAGTGTAACAGTTCTGCTTTAGTTGAGTCTTGATCTGGGAATATAAAATATATATTACTTTCTCGTGTAGTGACCGTGGGTTCCTCGACAGCCGTCAGGGAAGCACCTAATGTTAGGATGAGATGGAGAGTTTCGACTACGGGCTCACCATGGCCCGTGCTACTTGAAACTTTGTCCCAGGTAACGAATCTTAAACAACAACAACATGGAGAGTTTTTTTTTATATATAAATGACACGTGAGTTTGTACAGAGGGTTGATACTTAACACATTAACACTCGTCAGTGTGAGGGAGCAGAGTGCTGTCTGGGGAACCGGAGTTTTTGTGTTGTAATTGTTTCTTTATGATGACAAATTAAGGGTGGAAGGTAATGTAGGGTTATTGAACCCCCGGGCACAGATACCATAGGTGAGATATGGATACACGAGCGAATGATAAAGAGTTGCCAAGGCAGGGCGAGGAACGTAGTAACTAATTTTGGAGAGAGAGCCTAATGTTTGAGACACATGTGTACACACACACACACCTGTTGAAAGGCCTTTGTCTGTGAAATGAGACACATGTACACACACACACACACACACCTGTTGAAAGGCCTTTGTCTGTGAAATGAGACACATGTGTACACACACACACACCTGTTGAAAGACCTTTGTCTGTGAAATGAGATATTTCCAAAATTGACACACAGGCTATATTTCACAGTTTACTAAAAAGAATACGCTATGTGTATTTTGTATAACAATTTTGGGTCTCCGATTGAGAAAGGAGGATCAGGAGAATTAAGGAAGAGAGGCATCAAGGTAGAGAAAATGTGAAGGTTTGTGTTTGGTGAAAACATGTCTGTGTTTACATACTGTATATTGTATATAGTTTACATATTGTATATTGTATATAGTTTACATACTGTATATGGCATATTCTTAATGGCAATATGAGACACGGGGGGGGGGGGAACCATTCACCTTTTATACTGTAATAACTCTTCTTAACATTCCTGCAAACTGATTTTAATGTTCAGCTGTGAATTTTTTTAAATATTTAGATTCAAATGATACCTTACAGAGCATACAGTGATGAGAGGGATGCAGTGATTGATGAGAAGGGTGCAGTGATTGATGAGAGGGATGCAGTGATTGATGAGAGGGATGCAGTGATTGATGAGAGGGGATGCAGTGATTGATGAAAGAGATTCAGTGTATGGTTGATGAGAGGGATTTAGATTTATGATTCTGGCACGAATCTTCTCGATATTTCTTAAGGTTTTCTTCACTGAAGCAGGAAGTTGAAAAATGAACTCTCCAAAGTTCATTTTTACTTTTCTATTGGGTCTGACGCCTAGTGATGCGTTTCGTAAGGTCTCTCCTTACATTCTCAAAGACAAACACTACCGTGTCTTCCCCGGTAGTGTTTGATAAGGTAGTGTGTGAACTGTGCCTGCCGCAGGCCACGTGTGGTGGTGGAGGAGGTGCCGGTATGAGAGCAACTCTTCCATAGTGTGTGGGGTTATGCAAGCGGCGGCCTCTCACCCTTGGCGCCCTTGGCGACACGACGTGTTTTAGGGCCCCTGATATCTGCTCCCATCTCCCAGTCTTATCTCCTGGTGCTCCGACATGTTATCGTCATCGGCGATAATCTTCATTAGATTGGGAGGGGGAAGGGGGGGGGGGGGAATGAGGTACAGTGTGTTACCTTGTGATGATATCGGGGCTCAATGTCCCCGCGGTCCGGTCCTCGACCAGGCCTCCTGGTTGTTGGACTGGTCAACCAGATTGTTTGGATGCGGCTGCTCGCAGCCTGACGTATGAGTCACAGTCTGGTTGATCAGGTATCCTTTGGAGGTGTTTGTCAAGTTCTCTCTTGAACACTGTGAGGGGTCGGCCAGTTATGTCCCTTATGTGTAGTGGAAGCGTGTTGAACAGTCTCGGGCCTCTGATGTTGATAGTTCTCTCTTGAACACTGTGAGGGGTCGGCCAGTTATGTCCCTTATGTGTAGTGGAAGCGTGTTGAACAGTCTCGGGCCTCTGATGTTGATAGTTCTCTCTCAGAGTACCTGTTGCACCTCTGCTCTTCACCGGGGGTATTCTGCACATCCTGCCATGCCTCCTGGTCTCATGTGCTGGGAGGGGGTTGTGTCAGTATACCTCCCCCCCCCCGTTACTGGCTTCGCGTAGTACCTACCTAGGTACCTCGCCTAGTACCTCCCTAGGTAACTCGCCTAGTACCTACCTAGGTAACTCGCCTAGTACCTCCCTAGGTAACTCGCCTAGTACCTACCTAGGTAACTCACCTAGGTACCTCGCCTAGTACCTGGCAATCCCTTCACCCAGCAGATTCGGTGGTGCTTCCAGTGTGTGTGTTCAAGGGTGGAGTGTTCTCGTGTTACTTGTGGTCCGTTGTGGATTAGAAAATATCGAGCAATTACCATAAGAACGATGGAGCCAGCGTCGTCACCACCTGCGGCCAGCTGGTCCCCCACCACCTGCGGCCAGCTGGTCACCCACCACCTGCGGCCAGCTGGTCACCCACCACCTGCGGCCAGCTGGTCCCCCACCACCTGCGGCCAGCTGGTCACCCACCACCTGCGGCCAGCTGGTCCCCCACCACCTGCGGCCAGCTGGTCCCCCGCCACCTGCGGCCAGCTGGTCCCCCGCCACCTGCGGCCAGCTGGTCCCCCGCCACCTGCGGCCAGCTGGTCCCCCGCCACCTGCGGCCAGCTGGTCCCCCGCCACCTGCGGCCAGCTGGTCCCCCGCCACCTGCGGCCAGCTGGTCCCCCGCCACCTGCGGCCAGCTGGTCCCCCGCCACCTGCGGCCAGCTGGTCCCCCGCCACCTGCGGCCAGCTGGTCCCCCGCCACCTGCGGTCAGCTGGTCCCCCACCACCTGTCCCCCATCCCCCTCCTCCAGGATGGCAGCAGGTGGGAGGCCGGTCCCCTCCTCCAGGATGGCAGCAGGTGGGAGGCCGGTCCCCTCCTCCAGGATGGCAGCAGGTGGGTGGCCGGTCCCCTCCTCCAGGATGGCAGCAGGTGGGAGGCCGGTCCACCTCCAGGATGGCAGCAGGTGGGTGGCCGGTCCCCTCCAGGATGGCAGCAGGTGGGAGGCCGGTCCTTCAGGATGGCAGCAGGTGGGAGGCCGGTCCTCCAGGATGGCAGCAGGTGGGAGGCCAGTCCTCCAGGATGGCAGCAGGTGGGAGGCCAGTCCTCCAGGATGGCAGCAGGTGGGAGGCCAGTCCTCCAGGATGGCAGCAGGTGGGAGGCCAGTCCTCCAGGATGGCAGCAGGTGGGAGGCCGGTCCCCACCTCCAGGATGGCAGCAGGTGGGAGGCCGGTCCACCTCCAGGATGGCAGCAGGTGGGAGGCCAGTCCTCCAGGATGGCAGCAGGTGGGAGGCCAGTCCTCCAGGATGGCAGCAGGTGGGAGGCCAGTCCTCCAGGATGGCAGCAGGTGGGAGGCCAGTCCTCCAGGATGGCAGCAGGTGGGAGGCCAGTCCTCCAGGATGGCAGCAGGTGGGAGGCCAATCCTCCAGGATGGCAGCAGGTGGGAGGCCAGTCCTCCAGGATGGCAGCAGGTGGGAGGCCAGTCCTCCAGGATGGCAGCAGGTGGGAGGCCAGTCCTGCAGGATGGCAGCAGGTGGGAGGCCAGTCCTCCAGGATGGCAGCAGGTGGGAGGCCAGTCCTCCAGGATGGCAGCAGGTGGGAGGCCAGTCCTCCAGGATGGCAGCAGGTGGGAGGCCAGTCCTCCAGGATAGCAGCAGCTGGGTGGCCAGTCCTCCAGGATGGCAGCAGGTGGGTGGCCAACCTCAACCCAAAACTCCAGGGACAAGTGGCCACCTCCGCCAGCAGTTCCCTCTGGCCGCAGGTGCGGTACTGGTGCCTGACTCCTGCGGTAACCGGCCATAGTTAAGGGCCCAGAGCGTACTCGGACCTGTGCCACGGGTACAGTCACGCGCTGCACAACTGGCAACCTTTGGAGTCGTTGCAGAATTTAAGATGAATCATGATGCAATGTCCTAGATATCAATGTTGAGATTTCTTCATCTTAGTTAAAAGGTTATGGGCGCTTGCAAGGAGAGGGTTTGTAGGCCTAGTGATCTGTTATTAGCGGCTTACAGCTGACCTATATATGTGTCATATACAGACACTAGTAGCCTATATGTGTCATATACAGATACTAGCAGCCTATATATGTGTCATGTGGGAACATTAGCAACTTGACACCTATAACATGTTATCATACATACAGATTCGAGAACTGCCATTGAAACCTTGCAACAAGAACACATACGTGATAACATCCATCTGATCATAAATGTCATATCAGTAATGCAAACACTCAAACGTCAAGGCCGTCGGGTACTTATCAACTGGGTGCCAAGTCATGTGGGAATAATAGGAAATGACATTGCAGACGAAGCTGCAAAACATGCAACTGCGAGAAGAAATGTAGACATTTCCATACCACAGAGTCTATCACAGATTAAGAAATTAGAAACAGAACAATGCAAAAGATGTACATTGACCACAACACAGCAGTTGCAACATAAGGATCTGCGGGTTGGTACAAGAATTCAACCAACTGCGAACCACTTAGTTTGATGAAACGGAGCAATAGAGCAACAGAAGTACACTTACCCCGCATCAGGCTTGGATATCCATGTGCATGGGAAATAGGCTTACAGGTTCCAGAAGATGAGAGGAAATGTCAACACTGTGGAGAAATGCCCGACAGACCACTAGAACATTATATAATACCGTGCAGTTACAAACTCATTAAGATTTCAACTAAGATTCAACAGAGCAGAAGTTGTTGTTAAACACACTGGGCATAATCTTACTGAAGCGACCATGCGAGTCATAAATACCCACACTCCGCCCAAGTAAAACAAACAAGAAACAAGTAACACTTAGAGGGCCAGCCATAGGCTTGTGGCCCGCGCAGGAATATTCCGAACAAAAAATAGCAACGCCTGTATATGTATCATCTGGGCACAGTAGCAGCCTGTATATGTATCATCTGGGCACACTAGCAGCCTATATATGTATCATCTGGGCACAGTAGCACTATATATGTATCATCTGGGCACAGTAGCAGCCTATATATGTATCATCTGGGCACAGTAGCAGCCTATATATGTATCATCTGGGCACAGTAGCACTATATATGTATCATCTGGGCACACTAGCAGCCTATATATGTATCATCTGGGCACACTAGCAGCCTATATATGTATCATTGGGCACACTAGCAGCCTGTATATGTATCATCTGGGCACAGTAGCAGCCTATATATGTATCATCTGGGCACAGTAGCAGCCTATATATGTATCATCTGGGCACAGTAGCAGCCTATATATGTATCATCTGGGCACAGTAGCAGCCTATATATGTATCATCTGGGCACAGTAGCAGCCTATATATGTATCATCTGGGCACACTAGCAGCCTGTATATGTATTGTATCATCTGGGCACAGTAGCAGCCTATATATGTATCATCTGGGCACAGTAGCAGCCTATAACATAAAGCTGATGCATGTTTCGCAGCCGCTTAAAGATACAGTAGTAGTAAAGAATGCTGATATTAGGTCAATCAAAGGTTAGTTTTACCGTGTTAATATTCAGCTTTAAGCTCGCTGCTGCTGTCCACAACTAGACCAGTGTCCCCGGTCACTATCATGAGTTGATGGAAGGAAACAGTTTCCACCCAGCTTTCCATTCTCCCTTAGAATGGAATTCTGACGTCTTTTTAAGAGCTCGCTAAGTGTTCGCTAAGAGCTCGCTAAGTACCCTAAGTGGTCGCTGCACACAAGGTTGGTTTGGTGTTGGCCCCAAGACCTATTAACCGCGGAGTTATTAAAGGTACTACACGACCCTACTGACCAATGAAGACTACAATGAACACTCGCTATATACACCAAGAACTAGGCTACACCTTTCGCTGTATATATATACATGTTGATATCATCAGTTGGCTTGATATGATACTGGGTTTTAGGCCTGTCAAATGCCGGAGGCTTATTAAATAAATATTAAATAATCATTTTAACGCAAGAGTTAGTGAAAGGCCAGATGCGGGTGGTGGTAAGGGAGGCTGCAGATAGCGTGCTAGGGGGGGACGTGCGCTTGAGCTGGGTTGGGTTTAAACGAAGCCTGAATAGTCCTGAACTTTGTCCGGGAGTAGCGTAAACTGCGTAAACCCCGAGAAGCGGGAGGGATACCTCTAGGAGGGGGGTTATATATACATCACTGAGCTGACGAAATTGGTTTGGTGTTGGGCTTAAGACCTATATCAGCCTCTGGAGGGTTATTAAAGCCACCAACATGACCTGCTGACCAAGCAGCAGGTATACTACGAATAAAGTCAACTGTCAGTGTATATACACCGAGAGGAGAGGAGAGTACAGCTGGCAAGTGCTGCGACGCTTGCCAGCCTAGCAACGTAGAAATGTGCGGGTTAGATGCGCGCGCTGCATGCTGATCACAGCATGCTGATCACAGCATGCTGATCACAGCATGCTGATCACAGCATGCTGATCACAGCATACTGATCACAGCATACTGATCACAGCATACTATTTTCAGCCTCCTGCCATGTTGACATTACTTTGCCCAACGCCACATCCTTCAAATATGTAACTCTTTTTTTTCTTAGTTACATTAAACAATAAAAAAACAGTCTTATGGTTCGTTTCAGTTGTTTCACAACGCAAGTAGTACGAATAAGTTGGTGAATCTGCTGCGTTTTTTTTTTTTTTACAGATTCTATAAGAAAAATTCTCATTGGGTAACAAACATCATTATTTTATATGTAAGAGGTGACCTGGTGGACATAGATCATATTAGGTAACACCTGGAATTCTGTAGAAGCTCCAGGCTTGGGTTTGTGTAGAAGCTCCAGGCTTGGGCTTGTGTAGAAGCTCCAGGCTTGGGCTTGTGTAGAAGCTCCAGGCTTGGGCTTGTGTAGAAGCTCCAGGCTTGGGCTTGTGTAGAAGCTCCAGGCTTGGGCTTGTGTAGAAGCTCCAGGCTTGGGCTTGTGTAGAAGCTCCAGGCTTGGGCTTGTGTAGAAGCTCCAGGCTTGGGCTTGTGTAGAAGCTCCAGGCTTGGGCTTGTGTAGAAGCTCCAGGCTTGGGCTTGTGTAGAAGCTCCAGGCTTGGGCTTGTGTAGAAGCTCCAGGCTTGGGCTTGTGTAGAAGCTCCAGGCTTGGGCTTGTGTAGAAGCTCCAGGCTTGGGCTTGTGTAGAAGCTCCAGGCTTGGGCTTGTGTAGAAGCTCCAGGCTTGGGCTTGTGTAGAAGCTCCAGGCTTGGGCTTGTGTAGAAGCTCCAGGCTTGGGCGGGTGTAGAAGCTCCAGACTAGGGCTTTTGTAGAGGCTTCAAGGTTGGGCAGGTGTAGAAGCTCGAGGCTTCCACATTCACCACCCTTCCCTTGTCACTGCTGATGATACCACTTTCTACCACAAACAACATTCGCGGTTTCCATTACGTTCTTTACATTCGTCTAAGCATATTCTTCTCGTACCATCATAAGTTCCAGATACATTTTGTCCTGATTACCTGTGAGCCACTAACACTATGAGGACAGGAAGCTGGCGGCTTGTCGAAGGCCCCCCCCCCCCAATTTGCCTTGATGATCTTTTTCCAGGTGGATTTTAAAACCTAACAGTTTTGGCCTTTACGGGTTCGGCGGGTAGGCGGTTCCATGCGTTTATAACCCTGTGGGTGGAAAAACATCTCCTGTTCACAGTCTTACATTGTGGCTTGTTGAGCTTGAAACCGTTGCTCCTTGTTCGTGTTACATCTGATCTTTTGAAGAAATTGTCTGGATCAACATCTTCCAAATTGTTCACTATTTTAAAAGTTTCAATAAGATCCTCCCTGTCATGTTTGGTCTGTAGTGTTGTTAGCCCTGTGGCCCTCAACCGTTCCTGATAGGAGAGATGACTTCGCTCTGGAATGACTTTTGTTGCCCGGTGGTGCACTTTCTCCAGAGCAGCTATATCCTTTTGAAGATGTGGTCTCCATACTTGAATACAGTAATCCAAATGTATGCACCAGAGATTTATAAAGCTAAATCATTATCTTGTTTTCCGTAAAGTCAAAGGTACGCTTGATTACTGCAAGTGTTTGATTAGGTTTTTGAACTGCTGCTCGTACCTGTTGTGCAACTTTTAGTGAATAGTGGATTTTGACTCAAGGTCCTTTTCTTCATCAATCTGCTCTAAATGTAATGTTATTAATTTGGTAGCTGTGGCGTGGGTTGCTACGCCCCACATTCAAGGTCTTGCACTTGTCGATGTTAAAAAACATTTGCCAGTCTTGTGCCCATTTGTAGTCAGAATACCAGAAGTGTGGTCTAAGATCACATTTTCCCACTCTTTGTATACTGTGTCGACCTACCCACCTAGTTACAAATGAATAAATAGCATTTTAATGGGGCAATAAATCAAATCTTTTTCCGTCCCCGCAGGCTGTTAAGTGTCCAGAAATGTGACTTTTACAACAGAACTCATAGCCTAGTACAGAAAAAGACGAGCCAAGATTAATTTTGTATACGTTTGAAATCTCATAATTTGGTGTGTTTATATCTTGTGATCTTAACAGTGTGGTGCTTCAAGTGCTGGGGGCCAGATTCAGGAAGAAGTTACGCAAACACTTACGAACCTGTACATCTTTTCTCAATATTTGGCAGCTTTATTTACAATTATTAAACAGTTAATGAGCTCCGAAGCACCAGAAAGCTGTTTATAACAATAACAACAGTTGATTGGCAAGTTTTCATGCTTGTAAACTGTTTAATAAATGTAACCAAAGGCATCAAAGATTGAGGAAAGATGTACACGTTCGTAAGTGCTTGGGGTAACTGCTTCGTGAATCTGGCCCCAGGACACCAGAGGGAAGCAAGGTTGCCATTTCCCAGGCCAGATGAGGAGGTACTGGAGAGAGAGAGGCCAGTGAGACAGTAGTTGTGCTTGTGGCCACCACACTTACACTCTTTATTTACAAAGGCTACACGGCCGCTTACAATAATAATAAGAATAATATTTTTTTAAGTTAGCAAAAGTCCATACATACATTGGATACACAAATATTGTATAATTCATCGGTACATTGGAGCACACCTGGAGCACACCTGGATCATACTTGGAGCACACCTGGAGCATACTTGGAGCATACTTGGAGCACACCTGGAGCATACCTGGAGCACACCTGGAGCATACCTGGAGCATACCTGGAGCACACCTGGAGCATACCTGGAGCATACCTGGAGCACACCTGGAGCATACTTGGAACATACCTGGAGCATACCTGGAGCACACCTGGAGCACACCTAGAGCATACTTGGAGCACACCTGGAGCACACCTGGATCATACTTGGAGCACACCTGGAGCATACCTGGATCATACTTGGAGCACATCTGGAGCACACCTGGAGCACACCTAGAGCATACCTGGATCATATTTGGAGCACATCTGGAGCACACCTGGAGCACACCTAGAGCATACTTGGAGCACACCTGGATCATACTTGGAGCACACCTGGATCATACTTGGAGCACACCTGGAGCATACTTGGAGCACACCTGGAGAACACTTGGAGCATACTTGGAGCACACCTGGAGCACACCTGGAGCATACCTGGAGCACACCTGGAGCATACCTGGAGCATACTTGGAGCACACCTGGAGCATACTTGAAGCATACTTGGAGCACACCTGGAGCATACTTGAAGCACACCTGAAGCATACCTGGAGCATACCTGGAGCACACCTGGAGCACATCTGGAACACACCTGGAGCACACACCTGGAGCACACACCTGGAGCACACCTGGAGCATACCTGGAGCATACTTGGAGCACACCTGGAGCACACCTGGAGCACACTTGGAGCATACTTGGAGCACACCTGGAGCACACCTGGAGCTCACCTGGAGCACACCTGGAGCACACCTGGAACACACCTGGAGCATACTTGGCGCACACCTGGAGCATACTTGGAGCACACCTGGAGCACACCTGGAGCACACCTGGAGCACACCTGGAGCACACCTGGAGCTCACCTGGAGCACACCTGGAGCATACTTGGAGCACACCTGGAGCACCAGACGCTGGGACTGGGGTCGTACTGGAGCTCAGGACGTTGTGACTGGGGTCGTACTGGAGCTCAGGACGTTGTGACTGGGGTCGTACTGGAGCTCAGGACGTTGTGACTGGGGTCGTACTGGAGCACCAGGCGCTGGGGCTGGGGTCGTACTGGAGCTCTGGACGCTGGGACTGGGGTCGTACTGGAGCACCAGACACTGGGACTCGGGTCGTACTGGAGCACCAGACGCTGGGACTGGGGTCGTACTGGAGCACCAGACGCTGGGACTGGGGTCGTACTGGAGCACCAGACGCTGGGACTGGGGTCGTACTGGAGCACCAGACGCTGGGACTGGGGGTCGTACTGGAGCACCGGACGCTGTGACTGGGGTCGTACTGGAGCACCAGACGCTGGGACTGGGGGTCGTACTGGAGCACCGGACGCTGGTAATGGCTGAAATGTGAATCTGGAGCTGCGAATTTCGGTACTGGAGTCGTACTTGTTCAAGAAATATATACATATGTTTAGTTATTTTAAGTATGATGGTTGGCCTGGCTGATCTTTCTCTAACATGGTCACGAGTGTGGCCGAGAGCTTTGTGCTCATTATGCATATTGTTAACAAAGTTGTTTCTTCCCCACAGAGGCCAGGAAAACAGTGAGATAGGCATGGCCAGTGGCGGCGGCAATGGCAGCGGCACTGTCAAGATGGCCGTGGTACCCCGCAACCCTCCAGCGGCTGTGCCCACCAGCGCTGACACGCCTTCCAGGAAGCCTGTACGGCTGTGTCAGGTTAGTGACGTGTACTGGCTCAGTGTTATCTGCCAGGCTCAGTGCTAGCTGCCAGGCTCAGTGCTCTCTGCCAGGCTCAGTGCTCTCTGCCAGGCTCAGTGCTCTCTGCCAAGCTCAGTGCTATCTGCCAGGCTTGTGCTATCTGCCAGGCTTGTGCTAGCTGCCAGGCTCAGTGCTATCTGCCAGGCTTGTGCCATCTGCCAGGCTCAGTGCTATCTGCCAGGCTCAGTGCTATCTGCCAGACTAGTGTTATCTGCCAGGCTCAGTGCTATCTGCCAGGCTTGTGCTATCTGCCAGGCTCAGTGCTATCTGCCAGGCTACTGTTATCTACCAGGCTAGTGTTATCTACCAGGAGTCTGACATCTACCAGTTTAGAGTCACCTACCAAGTTAGTTCCATCTGCCAGACTGGAATGTGTTCAATAATGATCATTATAGACATATATACAGTATTATCAGAAATCCACAAGGGCCTTGATGAGAGTTCGAACCTACGCATGGGATATTCCCAGGTGCGCCTTAGTCAGTTTGATATATCACGCTATTGTGATTTCTGTGTACAATATTATCTATTGATCATCATGTTCACAAATGAACAGGTTGAATTTAGCATACTACTCTGGCCAGTGAATTAGGGGAAGCCCCACTTGTATTCTACTGTATACAGGAGATACCTTTAAATACACTTTGTATACAGTCCATTATACATATACAAAGGGAGAGTAAAGCCCAAATGACTCATTATGGTGAGTTAAAATGACCAAACCACTCATTATGGTGAGTTCAAATGACCAAACCACTCATTATGGTGAGTTCAAATGACCAAACCACTCAATATGGTGAGTTAAAATGACCAAACCACTCATTATGGTGAGTTCAAATGACCAAACCACTCATTATGGTGAGTTCAAATGACCAAACCACTCATTATGGTGAGTTAAAATGACCAAACCACTCATTATGGTGAGTTAAAATGACCAAACAACTCATTATGGTGAGTTAAAATGACCAAACCACTCATTATGGTGAGTTAAAATGACCAAACAACTCATTATGGTGAGTTAAAATGACCAAACCACTCATTATGGTGAGTAAAAAATGACCAAACCACTCATTATGGTGAGTTAAAATGACCAAACCACTCATTATGGTGAGTAAAAAATGACCAAACCACTCATTATGGTGAGTTAAAATGACCAAACCACTCGTCAAAAAATGAACCAAAAAAAATGTAGGTTCTTGTGGTGTGTGGTTCGGGCATCCTGTCCTCAGCCACGTTATTGAGTCTCGTCGTCTGCATATGGTCGCTTCAAATCTTACAAGCTTTGATATCTTGTAAGAATATACATCTACAATTAAATCACAAAAGCACAATATATCTACGAGACATGATTGAAGCAGTATGATGGACTCAAAGCATCATTGTCCCTGAACTCTCAGGCACTGGTTGAGAGGCATTTAGCTCATCATGGTCCATATGGTAGTACCTGCCCTGAGATCAAACCCCACGTGCCTAAACACCTTTATATATATATATATATATATATATATATATATATATATATATATATATATATATATATATATATATATGGGGCTTCGTGCATTAAGTTTATAATGTATAAACCAAATTTGCACTTTAAGTGTGTTTCTCATTGAGCATTTAATTGTATTATTTATTGTTCTGCAGGTGTGTGGAGACATTGCTAAATCTCTGCACTTCGGGGGGCTGTCGTGCGACTCTTGCAAGGCCTTTTTCCGACGGTCAGTTCAAAATGATGCCTACAAGCACTTCCGCTGTGGAGGCGACCAGAAGTGTGCTATTTCTATTGCGTCAAGGAAATTTTGCAAATATTGCAGGTTTGTTCTTTCATACTGTACTGGGAATTTGGTATACTGTATAATTTTAAAACACTTTCTTATTGGTAGTTTGCTGCCTTTTTTCAATATTAATTACTAGCTGTTCCCGGCCACGCGTTGCTGTGGCTCAGCATCCTTCCCACTTTCTCTCAGTCCTCTCCACCATTCCCCCCTCCCCCATCCCCTCTTCCTCCCCACCATTCTCCCCCCCCCCTCCCCCGGCCCTTTGTCCTCCCTACCATCCCTCACTCCACCGTCCCCTTGTCCTAACCATTCTCCACTCCACCCTCCCCTCGTCCTCCGCACCATCTCCTACTCCCCTCGTCCTCCCTGCCATTCCCCCTCCACTCGTTCTTCCCACCATCCCCCACTCTCCTGTCCCCTCATTCCCACCATCCCAAACTCCTCTATCCCATCGTCCTCCCCACCATTATCCCCTTCCCTGTCCCCTCGTCCTCCCCACCATCACCCCCTCCCCTGTCCCCTTGTCCTCCCCACCATCCCCCACTCTCGTCCCCTCATCATCCCCACCATTCCCCACTCCCTCATCCGATGCATTCCCAAATGATCTGATGTTCCCAACAGAAAATTGGGAACATCAAATGATCTGATGTTATCATCACTGAAATATAAGAGAAAGTTAAAAAACGAAATGAAAAACAATGAAAAAATAAATAAAATAAATTATACTCATGAAATGAACAGTATGGTAAACAACACAGCTAAATTCCAGAGCAATGTCACACAAAATAATTAAATCAATATGAAAATATATCAAAATCTATGAAAATTAAATTTATCAATGCAATTGGAAACATTGAAATGGAATTGTAACACATTTAGTATAGCGTGTGTTGCTATTACATGCAACAGATGATGCTGTTTTTCAAAAAAAGCTTGTTTTTACGTGTCACAGGTGTGGCATCTATATAGTAGGTATACGAAAACACACACCTATTTGAATGGAACGTTGTATCAATATTTCAAAGCAATCGGTGTAGAAATTCCAGAGATTACAGTGTGTGTTACTCTTACCTCCAACAGATGGCGCTGTTTTCAAAACGGCATGTTTTTTTCCTGTCATAGGTAAGGCATGTATATAGTAAGTATATAAGAACACGCATCTATTCGAATGCAACTTTGTGTCAAAATTTCACAGTAATCGGTAAAGAGGTTTCGAAGATTTCCCTCACATGAAAAACACAGTTTTCCAAAAAAATGCATGTTTTTTTCTCGTCACAGACGTGACATCTATATAATATGTATATAAAAACCCACTCGGATGTGAATGAAACAATGTGTGAAAATTTCAAAGCAGTCGGTGAAGAATTTTCGGAGATGAGCGATTTTGAACAAACGAACATTTACATTTTTATTTATATAAACTAGCTGTACCCGCCACGCGTTGCTGTGGCCCAGTCTGGTTAAATGGAAAAGAAAGAAAAGAGAAAGCGCACATTTCAAATATGTTTAATTTCACAATGCTTGTGGGTATACAATATGTTTTGTTCCATTGTCTGTGGAGATATAGAGATTGTCTACTTTGCCGACTCGTGAACACGCATCATATAATTGTCCCTGTGACAAGCATTCTGTGTCTAGATATAAACTGCACACTTCTAAAGATTGGCCCTGAGCTTTGTTGATGGTGATTGCAAACGCCAATCGAATTGGAAATTACAATATCATAAGTTGAAACGGCATATCTGTTGGAATCATAGGAATGCAAGGAATGAAGACATCTTCACCTTTGAAAGGTCCTGTCAAGATTGTCGCTTCTACGACGTTGCTGATTAATTTTTTTACTGCAAGGTGCATGGCGTTGCAAAGATTTAGTTGATTGATATTTCGCAACATGATAATTGGCACGCAGATTTTCAATTGCCATACGTGTGATGGTATCCCTGGCAGATCGAGTGAATTAAAAAATTGTGTTGGATAACTAACCGCTTCATCTGCTTTCTCAACAGTGTCGATGGACTTGTATCGAGGAATTACAGGTAATGTTTGCCTAAAATCTCCTGCAAGCAATATTAATACGTTCCCAAATGGTCTGATATTTCCACTCAAATTTTGCAATGATTGATCAAGTGCCTCGAGCGATTTTTTGTGGGCCATTGTGCATTCATCCCAAACAATAAGTTTACATTTCTACAATACTTTTCCCATGCCGGATGCTTTGGAAATGTTGCACGTGGGAGTTTCAATGAATTGCATGTTCAATGGCAATTTCAAAGCCGAAGTAGCAGTTCTTCCACCTGGTAACAATGTCGCAGCTATTCCGGACGATGCAAGAGCTAAGGTTATGCCATTTTGGGATCAAAATGCTGCCAGAATCAATCTAATTAGGAAGGATTTACAATTCCTCCTGGCACATCTAAGAAGATTTCTCCTAACCCGTTATTGACAGTTTGAATTATTTGATTGTAAATGCCTTTTTGCTCAAGCGTTTGCTTAGGAATATTTGATTACACATACAACAACAGATCACTCATGTTGTAATTATGTCCACGACGAAATTCTACATCGAATGAAGCAGCAGCAGATCGATTTAGTGATGGCATTTCCAATTGATTTAGAACTTAGTTCGCAATTTTTTTTATTATTATTATTTTCTACCACAGACGTGGCCACACATTTACAATGCTAACCAGCATATATACATTTTCTTCTGTCCTCCATGGACAGGGTTAAAGATGTGTTAAACATATAGTTCAGGGATTTATTGCACAATCAACCACAGAAGGTGATTCTGTGCTTTTAAAATACTAAGCGCTGTGAAATCCATGTTCGTATTTGAATTTTCCTTCATATTCGACGGATATAGCGGTTAACGTTGTAGCCGGTGGATTCATAGCTGTTTGTTGTACATTTCCAGCCGTGAAATAAACGTGTTGTCCATTTTCTTGTTTTCAAAACCAAAACAAAAAATACTAACGAAATATTTCAATTCAAATGCAGATCAATCGACACAGCTCAATTTCGCCACCAATTGCACTGAAAAATAAGAACAGTTATAAAAACGAAATGAAAACAATGAAAAAAGAAACAAATAAGCTGTACCCACGACATGAACGGTATGGTAAACAACACAGCTCAATTCCAATGCAACGTCACACAAAATAATTAAATAAAAATAAAAATAAATAAAAATCTATGAAAATTCAATTTATCAATGCAATCAGAAACATTGAAATTGGATCATAACCTATTTTGTATATCGTGTGTTGCTCTTGCGTGCAACAGATGGCGCTGTTTTTCAAAAAACGCATGTTTTTACCTGTCACAGGTGTGGCATCTAAATAGTAGGTATATAAAAACACGCACGTATTTGAAAGGAACGTTGTGTCAAAATTTCAAAGCAATCGGTGAAGAACTTTCGGAGATTACAGCGTGTATTGCTCTTACGTCGTGCAGATGACGCTGTTTTTCAAAAAAAGCATGTTTTTCCTGTCACAGGTGAGGCATGTATATAGTAGGTATGTAAAAACACTTGCCTATTCGAATGCAATGTTGCATAAAAATTTCAAAGCAATCAGTAAAGAGGTTTCAAAGATTTCCCTCACATGAAAACCCCCCGAAAAACACAGCTTTTCAAAAAAAGCAGTTTTTTTCCCATCACAGATGTGACATCTATATAGTATGTACTGTATATAAAAACCCGCTCGGATGCGAAGGGAACGTTGTGTGAAAATTTGAAGGCAATCGATGAAGAACTTTTGGAGATTAGCGATTTTGAACAAACGAACATTTCCATTTTTATTTATATAGATCGGCTTCACTTGAAATATGACTATAAATGCTTCACATATGAATTGCATTGTTAAGTTGTCTCCTTTATCTAATTTCAGATTGTAATATTTTTAATTATGGCTGAACTACTGTATACAGTTTTCACCTTTATATTCTGCAAAGTAGCTTTAATTGTTGATTACCAATAAGATTTTCTTGCAACTTGCTATTGGCAAGTCAAAAGCTGTCCTAGGGGTTGTGGCTCAAACCACCCAGGGACAATATGATCATATTCGGCATTGGATGACTTCCATCTCGATCGAGTACTGTACAGGAACTTTTTCAAAATGTACTCTGTCGCCTTAGTAGGACACGGAGCTTGTATAGAGCAAAGATCCATCACGCAACTGAGGCAAACCACTTGCTATAATACACAAAAATGTCACAAAACACTCAAGCTTCCTCCATAAGATGTTTTGCAGCACTGAGTCGTCAAACAACCTTCTAAAAAGAAGTGAAACACTGTCACTCAGCTATCCTAGCCACTACCAGGTGGTGACCCTACCAAATAAAGGGTTAAAGGGAGGAGGGAGCTCATCTTATCCCTTCTTCGTATGGCTTGTGTTATTGTCCCAGACTAAATCTAAGGACTTCCTTATCTGCACTTTGCATTTTTATTCTACCCTGTGTTTGAAGTCAGCTCTTGGGTCAGGTTTAGAGGATGGCCCATCTTCCTTATTGGGAGCAGAGGGTGTCTGATCTGAGGATAAATTTGGGGGCCTCTTGGTTTATTTTTTCCCTTCTTGAGTGTTGGTGACTGGGTCAAATTGGACCTATCTCTAGGGCAGAGAGATTGTTTACCCTCTATCCCAGTTTGAGTGTAAGGCTTCCTCAGGTCCTCGTTAGGCAGCATTTTGTGTTTCTGTTGGATGGGCCAGACATATCCATTTTGCAAATGCATTCTCTTGCCTTCTAATCAAGCATGGTGGAATTTGTTGTTATTATATCTTTTGCGAAGTAGGGAGCACACATCTGATCTAGACCTGTCTTACAGATGATCAGAGTTTGGCTCCTCTGCTACTTCCTAGTTATGGTATTAGGTTCCTGCCTCCTCATAGGCAAGTGATGTATCTTTTATCATTAGTCGGTCCTGGGCTGGAAGGAGGTTTTCCATTTTAAATGTTTAGTATCTGGAGAAGCTCCAGAGTTCCTGAACAGGGTCCTGTATGCTCCTGCTCTCTTTGGTTTTAGATTCTGCTTGCACAGTTTCCCAACCACTTCACTAGATGTTTTAGTTGAAGACTATTTTGCCCATTTCTGTGGATTAAGGGAGGGGGGGACAACAAAACAAATTGCAGTGAATACTTGTCCTTCTGATGCTCAAAGTTGCTTAGAGCTTAGTCAGGTTCACTGGTAAGGAGAGCTACCGAGCTTCCTCTCGTAAAGAGGCTCGACATTTTACTCGACACTCTGACTGCATTTAGTTTTTTTTATAGTAGGATACTGGTGCAGATGATTTTTTATCCTTGTTAGAAGGCATAAAGCTTTCCCTCCCCAGAGCTCATCTTGAGCATTACCTCCCATTGACTAATTTCATAAACGTTTATTAAATCAATCTATTCTATCTATCAGTGTTTTATTTTCTTAACCTTTCCCTTGCACTACTCTATCCTGTATATAGTATTACCAAATTTATTATTTATTTTAAAATTAGTTCTTCATTTCCATATTTCACAACATGCTCTGTGAAAATATGAAAACAAAAATCTTGCAATATATTTTTCTGTTTACATTATGTCCTTTGTCAGACCCTTTCGTTGTCTATAATAACTTTTCTTCATTTATTGTGAATATTATTGCATAAATCTTAATATATAGTATCTTAATATATAGTAAGATAACAAACTGCTAATTTTGGCACCTGCATATTTTTGGCACTAATCATAATTTGTTTACAAGGATATGATTTTATGTAAAATAATCTGATTTGCCTTTTAATTCTCAATAGATTTGCCAAATGTGAGAGCATTGGAATGACCAAGTCCTGGGTGATGAGTGAAGATGAACGCCTGCAGCTGATGAAGACAAGACTCACGAAGAGGATGATGTATCAGCAAGGGGGCTCTAGTAGTGTAGGAAGTAGTGGCAGTGGAGGTGGAAGAAGTGAAAGTGGTGGTGGTGGTGGTGGTGGTGGTGGTGGACGGGGATCTTCCTCTGACTCTTATTCTCCAAATGAATGTTCTAAAGAGAGCTCAGCATACTCCAATAGTTCCTCCTCAAAAAATTTATCATCACGGTATAGTAGTAGTAGTAGCAGCTCATCACTGACATACCACTCACCAACTCAGCCTGTAGACTTGGGATCTACTGGCTCATCACCAAACAGTTCTCCATCTACCCCTGTATCTGGACCTCTCACACCAATACAGTACGGACCAATTCCTCCTCCCACAGTGCACCAAACATCTGAAATCATCCAACGCCATCACATCTCGCCCAAACAAGAGAGTCCTGTCAGAGAGCTGTGCAGAGGAATTAAAAGAGAAAGTGAAGAAGAAGTTATGCCAGTTGATCGTGTCTTTAATCCAGCATCACATTACTTGGACTCGGGTGAGGTTGAAATTTTGACACGTGTAATCAGTAACATAAAATTAGTTGACCAACAGTTGCCATACTGTACAGACAAACCAATGGAGGTAATGGCATCATACAAACGTTTTGCTGAGAGAATAACTCGGTTTCTTCGTCAGTTTCATGAGTTTACTTCACTCTCTCCACAAGCTCAGGGTCTGGCAATAAAGAAGAATATCACTGTTATTGCTCTTGTGTTTGGTTCAAGCTTCGTGAATGAGGAAACAGGCAACTACCACAATCTGCATAGTCCTTCTCAGCCTATGGTCACCAACTTGGATATGATCCAGAAATCACAATCTCCAGAGGTATTCAATAAATTCAAAGAAATACTTTGTTCTCTTGGTCAATTCAATATTGATTCAAGGATGGCATACCTCCTTGTTCTTATTATTGTCTTGGGTTATGAGGGTCAAGATGCTAACAAAGATATATACCAGAGAATCTTGCAGCATTACACATACTGGAAATTTGGAGACACATCTGGGAAAGCTCTCTATGATGGTCTTATGCATTCTCTTCAAGGCTTACGTCGCCATTCTGAACTTTTTGAAAGTATGGCATTGCGGCAAAAAACAGCATTAGGAGGTAATACAAATCACGTGCATCATCTTAATGAAAATACTGCGGCTCTTGCCATGGATGTAAAAAGTAAAGTGGAAGCCCTGACAGGTGAGCAGATAAGACAGATGCTGAATGGAATGGATATTGAACAGATGAAGCAAATGCTTCAAGGCAATGGCTTGGAACAAATGAAACAAATGTTGCAGACTATGGAATCTGAAGCTCCTCCAGCACATCTTACTCATGAAAGCAGCTCTCTTGTCCATTCCCCTCCACTCCCATGTCACTCTCCACAGAGTATGGTGCAGTCGCCCCATAGTATGTTACAGTCACCCCATTCCATGCTGCCATCACCACACAGCATTTTGCAATCACCGCAGAGCATGATGTCCCCACAAAGTATGATGGAGTCACCACATAGCATACTTCTACCCTCATCATCTCCTGGGATGCTGCAGTCTCCAAATCTGAGCCAATCTATTCACACTATGCTAGATATTTCTCATAGCATGAGCCATAGTCCAAATTCAACTGTAACTCATATCATTACATCCTCCAACAATCTACTTAATCATTATCAAGACATGAAACCACCAGGAACATTTATGAACTCTCCTCAGTCTTTAGAGATGTCTCAGAGTCCCATTGAAATATCCAGCCCATCCCCTCATGCTATGAACCTAGCCCCATCTCCGGCACCATACATCCCCAATCAAGAGAGCTACTTGCTGGACCAGCATCTACCAGAAACTCCGTATCCAGATCACCGTCAGTCTCCTTTAGATGAAGGTGCATATCTCAATGCACCTTTATATCCACAACCACCATATAGTCCAGCCCCTCTTAGTGACCATTATAACAGTGGCTTTCATGCACTTTTCTCTCCCCTTCCGTACAAAGAAGAAATTCAAAGCATTAGCAACAGTAGCACTGGTAGCAGTGGAGTCGGTGTGAGTCTAACTTCAAGCATAACGTCTCCAATCTCCTCGCTCTTAACGTCTCCAGCGCCATCCCATTCATCTCTTCACGAGTCAGAAAACAGCTTGTCGAACTACCACGAGCCTGACCATGGCAACTCGCTGGGAGCTGCTCCTTAACTCTTGGGCATTTAGAGAATTTCTTACTTGACCATTACATATATATATATACTGTATATATATGTTATATATATATAATATATATATATATATATATATATATATATATATATATATATATATATATATATATATATATATATATATATATATATATATATATATATAATATGTAGTGCAAGTGGGTTCGTGCTATATGTTACAGCTGTAGAGATCATTACTAGATAATGTTTATTGTTGTAGCTTTGAGCCAATGTGACATTTATCATAGTGACCATCTCGCATACTGCCCAAATCCTCGCTCTAGGAGTTTCATGTGTGCAAAATTCTTATTTTTGGCGTTGAAGCAAACTGGATATGATGCTTAATATTGCTGTAAAACATAGAAGTAGAAATTTGCATATAAAAGTTCCCAAGTGACAATGATTTGTACATCCAACTCCGGCCATAAACTAAACAACTGAAGTGTATTACAACATTGTGTACAGGTTTTTATGTGCTTGAAATTTTTTTGTTTATTCCCAATCTACCTATACTTGTCTCTACCTCACTCAACAGGTATCATGAATACAAAGTGTTAATATTCTGTTGATTTCTTGTTATCCATGTAACTATTTTGCAGTCAGTACATAAAACATGCTGAGCTTACTACTGCTGGGATATTTAGAATAGTCAAATTTCAGCTCGGCCACACACACACACACACACACACACATATACTACTGAGTTAACACATACGTACTTTTATAATATATAATACTGACGAGGTTGGACGAGAGGAAGTTGAAGAATTTGCCACATCTTGATAAACTTGTATTTTATGTGAGAGGATGTTGCTTGAAAGGAAATTTTTTCATTTCAGCAACTTTGTGCGATGACTTGTGTGAAACCTCTTTACAGTAAAACTCAGGTAATAGGGGCCACAGTGAACAAGCAGCAGCTTACTGGAATGTGGGTCCCATGTGAGTAAACAGTTACTGAACATAAATAACACTGTTTATAAATCGATTGATTTTTATGCTAATATTACAATTATTTATTATTTAAAAAGCTTTTGATAGGGAAGTTAATTGAACTAGCACAACAAGCTAGCGTTGTGAACTTGTTGCAGCGAAAAATAAATAATACATATACGATGTATACATTAATACTGTACGTTTCTTGAAGATAAAATTACTTGGAATTTGTAGCTTAAATATAAGCTTAAATTTGTAGCTTAAATCATTTTATATATATATATATATATATATATATATATATATATATATATATATATATATATATATATATATAAATATATATATATATATATAAATATATATATATATATATATATATATATATATATAATAATTATAGATAATTATATATATATAGATTATATATATATAATCCATTATAGATAATCTTATTTTTAATTTCTTCATATTCATTTTAGTATTATAGAAATTAACTCTGAAATTATAGTATACCTACACAGTACTCTCAAGTTAGTAAAGAAATGTACTATTGTATCTCTCACACACAGGCATCAATAGATACATATAATGTACAGCACTGTACATACATATCTGTATCCGAATATAAAATCACTTCCTTGAAGAGCATAATGGTACACCCCTTTTTTCATTATTGGTTCTTTCTCTCGGTTTTGCTAACGCTTGGCCTTTACCACCACTGGTAAGGTTGTGATGATTCATAGAATCTATGAAGAAAATGAGTGAGCATTTAAAGAAACTCTTATTGTTTATTTAAAGAAAATCTTATGGCTTGAGCATTTTTCTTCTATCACCCTATTATTATTTTTTAGATGATAGAATTAGAGCAGGTATTACAATAATTACAGGGGCATTTTACATACATGATCTTTGTTACAGTGGTCATTGCAGTTGGCTTATAGCTAGAAGGTCATAGTTTGACTCTAAATGTGGGATGAAACGAATGTGTGCATTTCCTTACTCCTATGCTTGTTTTCACCCTGCAACACACAAGTAGCGGGTAGGTAGGGACCTGCTGTGCGTTGCTTCCTGGGAAAAGTCAGATATTGGCCTACAGGGACCTCATAAGCCCAACAGGCTTCCTGTTTCCAACACTGGAACACTGTGACACCTATTACACAATTGGGCATGTTGATTATATGTGGAATTATTTGAAATATTATGATTTTTTATCAATTATTCTAAATCAACATACAAAGAAGTACATCTGGTGAGATTTTGTCTGGAATAATAGAGAAAACATATTTTTGGCCGTAAAATACATGAACTCAGTTTCGTGATTTTACTCAAAACATTTATTTCTTAGAAAATTTCACCATCTGTATGTTTTGATATGCTGGTTATAGCTTATTAACTATATCATTGGAATTTTTAAATTCAATGATTTCAGAGATGAACTTCCAAATTATCCAAATTCACATCTTGTTAGTTGAATGACAAACATAATAAAAAAGCATTAATTTACAGAAATTGCTAGTAGAATCCCATAAACCCTTACAGTCTGCAGTTGTCTTGTAAGATGCCCAATCTATGTAAAGATTTTTCAACAAGTATATCGGTGTAACATCCTTTCACGATAGTAGTCCATATATTACAGTACTATAGATGCTATGCTAGACTTACGAATAACACTTAGAGGCATCTCGTCCGATTTTATTAGAATTTTATAAAATCACGTGGCCAAGGTTACAACTTTCATTGACCAATCTAGTTGGTGTATTAGTTTTTTCCTTTTTTTTTATCTTCTCTTTTGAACAGATTTATTTTTTAGGACAAGGTTATATTGGAAGGCCATGATTCTGAGTGCCTATTTGGAGTATCAATATTTTAAGATTCAAAAATTTTGAATAGGCATTTGGAATGACATTCCATACACATTTCCTTGTTTTCACTAAACAATTTACTAGTTTGGGTCTAATAATTATTTGTTTATTTTTGGAAACATTTAGTAGTTCAGTGGTGCCACAAAGCAATGTTTGTGGGAGTGTATCTTGCAGTCTAACTGCATCACTGCAGCTTACAAACTTACATGATGCCATGATATCCATATTTTTAGTCTCAAATACAAGACTTGTGATAGAGTACTTAGAGTCATTTATAGACCTATACAGTAAGCACTCCAGTGCATGAAGTGAGGCACATAGACTGCATGCAAAGTCAATCATCAGCTCTAATTATTGGTTGCTATTAAAGATATATAAACTTACTCTTTATACATAAAATTTGTTTTGGCCTGTCTTGCAATATACAGTATTATCTGCCTTATAACTAAGGAGAGATATGTTTGGCTAAGATAAATATGTACATTATGTATGGAGCAGAACATCGATCATTCTGTAATGGTTATCAGTAATTAGACATCAGTTCTGGTAATGGACTTTTCAAATGTATTATTGAATATGAATAGGTGACTTCTATTCCTGTAGTTCATTTACATGAACAGAGTGAAAGGTAGCCTCTGTGTATGCAACATCAGCACTTTTGTGTGCTTGTTGAGTCCTGCACCATTCATGAGGGAATTGGAGCACATAGCTGGAATTGTATATATAGTGGCAAGGCCTTGGGCAGATGCGAACAGTACCATGTGACAGGCTTATTGTTCATGTACAGTGTCTTGTGTTGAATGCAACATTCTGAATAGAGTACCCCTGCATGTGAATGGGTACGAGGATAGTCCATCAGTTTGAAAAAGTAACAAACTAGAAATGGTTATGAATTTGTATTGTAAGATATAAATAACAAAGGCAGGATGATTTCCAGTAAAATATTATGGATTGCTTGTATTAGCAAGACTAAAGCATAATAATGTGTATTCGGTATCATTACATTGGCTTATGTTTTGTTGGACTACTATATATATATAAATATATATATATACATATATCTATTTTTTGCTGCGTGCATTTGTTGTATATACAGTATGAACCGCAGATGGTAGGGTTCCATGGCAATTTAATAGATATTTCATAAAGAATGTTACTTGCACAAGTGAGGAAGGAAAACTTTGGCAATGGCTAAAATTCTTGATAACATGTAGCTCTCTTGAGAGAGAATAATGCTAGATACAGTAATTATGAAAATGAAAAGTGTGTGTGTAAAAAATCTTTGTTATTGAAAGCCATGTAAACTTACCATTGTGTAGCAGATCTTGTGATTAGAGTAGTTCACCAACTTCAAAGATTGTCTGTATGGCCCACAGTGTAAGTGATGCCACTGGTGTGAGAGCTTCATGGAAACAGATACATGTTATATATTTTCAGGTTTGGTGAATTAACCTATATCATAGAGGTGTCTTGTTCCCTCCTTGTTATTGTTCTACAGAATGTGCTCAATTAGGCTAACTGCTGTTGTCACGCTGCCCTCGCGTAGTCACGTCCGATGACTTCCCTGATGACGTGGATGCCGGGGGAAGGATATGGTAACCCAAATTCTTCATAAGGTCAAACTGATGGTCTCATTATTTCTCGCATGACTCGCAACAAACTTCCTGCAATTACGAATCATATGCAATGCTTGATAAAACTGACTTTGTCCCGTGAAAGCAGGACATAAAACCTTTGAGTCATGTGTGCAGCTTACATGGTCTGATCATATCATTGTTGGAAATCAAATTTTATCATGAACCATCTCCTTAATTGGCTCATGTAATGCATGGTTGCTCAGAGATCATGATCAGGGATGTAAGAGGCTGTTAATTATTAAGATTCAATTGCAGATTATCAAGGATGTTTCTTATGATGTTTATTTTCTGAAAGCAGCCATATTTATGACAAAATATGGTTGTAAATATATTTCTCTTCTTGTCTAGATGCTAAGTTGTTATAAACAAATGCAAGTCATGGCTAGTAATGAGAAATAAAGAGTATAATTAAGATAACAGGACTTAGGTTGAACTTGCGAATGTAACCAAGTATCACTCATGAAAGGATGCATTTATGTCGTCTTAAGTGCAGACTAAGCAGGTTGATCAAATGTAGTGATCATGAAAGTTTGTTTGGCCACTATGATTGTTGGGTAATTTTAACCAAGTATTGTTATTAGCTGAGTAATTCTGAATGAGCACTGTAATTCACCAGGCAAATTTGAAAAACGTTAAGACTCACCATATAAAGTAGGTGTGCCTTGCAATCACTTGATTGGACTTCAAATATGAGGAAAGCATAAATGCATTGCCTTTGTCTTCCTCGATCTAAAATAACAATGAGCCGTGTCCAAGGTTTTGAAATGGCACTGAAGGCTGGCAAGAAATACCTCAAATTGTTCCAGTTATCTGTACACTGATAAGGATTTATATGTATTGTACAGTAACCATTGAAAACAACCTAAGACTTTTAAAAGCATGTGTTTTATACTTCACTCTGAGCACATGATTGTTAAAACAACTTTACAGTTAAGAAAAATCTTCAATAAACAACTTTATCAATACAGTACCTAGGCTCCTATTTTGGAGATTATTTTTTTCTATTCAAATATTCATAATAGCTACTAACTGATATAATTATTAAATAATTAGTGACCTTTTCGTACTTTTTCAGCCGTTTTGACTTAGTGAACACTTAGATGAATGGATGGGATGTCCTGTAACTCAGATAACTGTGTGAAGCTGATGATCATTTAGTTCACTTGACTCTGGTGTCTGAGGAGTGTGAGGCAGCTAACCTCACCCCTCTCAAACATGGCCCTGGGGATGTGTCTGTATTGTATATGGATCTGGTTTTGAGTGGATATTACAAAAGTAGATGTTTTAAGTAAATGATACCTCATAATATAAGGATTGCTGTAAGAAAATTATTTAGGGCAAAGAGTACTTTATTTTCTTCTATTTCAAAGGAAGTTCATTGTCTTATCTTCTCGGTACAGTACAGGAATATACTGTACATTTCTTCTTCTCTTACTAGACAACTCCTTCTCCCATCTCTAGACAGTGATATGTCTGACATAAGCTTCAGCAGCAGCTAAACCCAGATTCTCAACAGCCTTCATGGAAATGTTTAAAGCTATGGGCACTTTCAATGTTTCTCTGCACATGTTTAATAGGTGACTATTCTATGTACATTTGATTGTTAACATAATAAATAATTATTATAACTGGTACATAATCACCAATTTAGACTTCAGTGGGGATAAAAAGCAAGAAATTCATGCTGAACGTGTAATGGACAGTTACTTGCAACTGAAGACTGATAGTTGATGATTATTTAAATGGTATAGTCTTCTTTCATGGATGTGACCAGTAGTGATATCATTTTTACTACTAGATCTTTTAGATCTAAAATATATTTCTTACTGTCTAATTTCAATTAATAAATTAGTCATAAAGGCAAATATTGTTCCTTAGAAAATTTGGTTATATAAAATGAGAGAAGACTCCAGCACTTGCCGTGTCCTGTTAAGAACCAAGGAAAAGCAGCACATTGTATGATGGTGTTAGAATTTTTCAGGTTCATACATGGCCAGGTATATGCTTCCTGGTATTAACATGAGGCTCATAAGATGCTCACGTGTATGTCTGTGTGTTACAATAGGAGCTACGTATGTACAGGGCAACTATTCTTAGTATTCTACCTTATTACGCATATTGTAAAACGGTGTCTGTTTAATGTGTTTGGAATCATGAGTAAGATGTTAGACTCGATTAGTATTGACGATGTAGGATTGTGAACAGTTTTTACGCAACGAGTCATTCTGAGCCTTGGATGTACTACTCAAAGATCCAGTTTTTATGAAAACGAATTATCTTGTACTAAAACCTAATAGAGTATAAAGAAATTTGAGAAGCAAATGCTCGTTACACTGCAGAATAAAGTTTAATACATTTTAGATTGGCACTTACAGCTTCTCTACAATATATATGGGGAACTGTATTCAGACTTCATAAGAATGTTTTGTATTTAGAAGGGACCATTTTTATACAGCAACTTGCTATTTAATAGCCCTATAGCTGGTCTTCATCTTTACTCCAAGTAAATTAAAGTTATGTATCCCAAATTAAACCTTCAAATTTATAACTTCAAAAAATTAACCATCATAACCCTCGTAACTGCTTGTTCTGCTTGACTTTTTGCTAATGTACTGGATATTGGGCCGAGCTAATGCACACGAACGAGCTTTGTGAGGTTCTCCCACAAGGAGTGAAGTCTGGTATCAACATGTGTGATTGGCTGTGATATGAACCAGATATAGAAATTGTAAAGCTAATTTTTATTATTTGTGTTTCATGGAAACATGCAACACTTTAAGCATAGTTTAACCTCTTCATCAGAAGAAACAAAATTGTCATCTTAAAAGATGTAAAATGTAAATTATAAAATGTAAATTGAGCATAAAATGCAATTAATTCAAAATGATTAAGAGGTTAATAATTTTTTATTATATATATTTTTTTTTAATTAGCACTGCACTTACTTGATGCTTGTATGAGTTAAAAAAAACATGTACCAGTGGTCTGGAATGTGTTTAGGACTTGACTCACTTATGTTGGAATAGAGATTTTATTTAGTTATTGGTATTTATTTAATAATTCATACTAATTAATATAAGATACTTCAATATTTGTATCAACCTTAGCACTGTACTGCTGTTAGCATCAGAACATTGCAAGACTACTTAGAGAAGCATCTTCATCTCTTTACGCAGTTTGCTTTTTGGTTTCAGCTCTTATTTCTTAAGTATATAATTGCACTGTTTTCTTCTGGTACAAATCACACAAATAATCTTGTGCAATAATCAAAATGTGTTTATTGTACTTTATCCCTTTTTCTAAACAGTCCTGGAATCGTGAAAACTGGTTTCAGTGCATTCAGCACCGTCTTGGAAATGGAACTTCATCTGCGTTGTGAGCACCTCTATCTGCATCACCAAGTTTTCAGATTCCATGTGCATCTCTATGTGCTGTAATTTTTAAATGCATCTACAGTATAGCAGTTTTCAACAATATTTATTATTTCAGTGAAATCTTGAGGTACAAAGAATTGCAGGTAAATTTCAATGAATATACATCATTAGTGTTGTACAGATTATGATTTACTGTGGCCTAACACTTAGGAGTCCCCTAACTTGTCCCTACTGTCGTTGATGTAGGTAATGTATACCAATGTTTGACGTAAAGATTCTCAATTTCGTAGCTAAACTAGATTGAAAGTTTCTAATCTTACCTACAGGATTTTAGTAAGATTTAAAGTTTTTATCTAGGTAAAGAAATTTAAGAATTTTTTCTCAGAAGCGATGAAACATTCCCACCCAATGACAAAATAGTTACAGGTAGGTTTTTATACATTATTTATAATGAGTTCTGGGAAAGGGCAGAGCACAAGGAGCAACCTAGAAAATTATGCTTCAGACACTAAGACCTGAAGATTACCTGAGCATAGAATATACCTCATTGACCCATTACTTAACCTTGCTCAAAGTGCGTACATACCGGTATCCTAATTGTCCAGCAACTGATTAATTTGAATTGTGCAGGAGATCACATTTTGATAATCTTTTTAAATGCAATTTTTATTGATTGTAGCAAATGCCATGGATTACACATAAAAGAGTGCACAAATATCAAAATATGCTCTCTTAATGACTCATACTTAATATCAGTTACTGGATAACTGAGCTGCTGGTATTGGTAATAGATTCTACCCGGTGCTTCCTGGCATATTTGTCAGATAAACATTTCAATTTTCGTACTAGATACCCATAAATTCTACTATTTTGACATTTTCTTTTAAAATAATAAGTTAACTTTATGAACCCTGAACTTAGGGAGAATACTTAATCTAGCATTAACATGGTTTGTGAACAGCCCAAAGTAGTTACATAGACATGGCCTTTTTCCTTGGGTGGATTCATTTCATCATGTCTGCTCAGTAGCTGTCTTGGCCCGTGGACTAATAATTGCTGATTCTTTTGCTCAATTCTGGAGTTATTTGTGACAGGTTTAGCTGCGTTTTGAAACTCTCGGGAATGCTTACAACTAGGCAACTTAATAGTAACAGACACATTGAAATGCCAAACCTCTTTTTTATATAAAAGGTTTCTTTTTAAAGTAAAAAAAAAAAATAAAAAAAAAATTAGCATAACTACCAGTTTATATACTATATAAAGTAGAAAATTTGTAGATTTCTGAAAAAATAATAATAGTTTTTATGATTTCCGACTGTCTACATTTGTTATGCTAAAAGTCATGAATGATCTCATACAGATACGTAAAAGTTTAACCTCACCTTAATGAAAGCTCTAATAACTTAATGGTACCAGAAGATGGGTTGATCTGAGAGTAATATAATTACAAAAAGTGCCAATTTCAAGAACAGATTGTAATTGAAATTACATTTTAATTCAGCAACGTTCTAGATTTGGATTTACTGTACAGTTACATTACTCTCCTTGGTCGCATAACTCTGTAGTTCATTTTAATACTCAAACTGCTGAACCTGTCGTGCTTCTATAATCTTACGCTATTTGTAAAACGAGCTACGTTGTAAAGTTTGATGTACCTGAGTCATGTTTGAGCATGTTTTCTTCAGTTTGTACAATGTTAAACGATAATAGTTGCACACACACGACCTTAAGTGCGTACAAACAACTCGAATCATATGATACATAAAATACAGTGAGTAAATGCTTGGATGTACAGTATTCCAACATAATGAGTAGGAAGCCAACCTCAAACCTGTCTCAGGCAAGTCAGTGTCTTGAATATAACCAAGAGGATAATGTGATGTATTTCTGAATTTTGATCAAGGTGCTACAGCACTGGTGTCTGTTATTATGCTGTTCATGTAAGTTTTGTAATGTGGGCATTTTTCTCATTTAACAAAACATGCCAAATATTAATTTGGTTAATATGTAGAAGGGATGATAAATGCTGTTAAGTTACCAAACATTTTAATAGATACCATTCATCATTCTTGATATTTTTCAGAAAAGTGCCATCAACTTTCTGGCTTTGTTGCATTTTAGATGGACAGATTGTTCACAAAATGTAGAGTTTCCTAACTGTCTCTGGTATAACTAGAAATTTGCTATTGTATTTTTTTTAATACATATATCTTTATACTGGATAAGACTACCTGTTCAGGTAAAAAGTTTGAACTTTCTATGCTGTATGAATCAAGTCATTGATACTTTTCACATCTATTAAGAGTTTAGAAATATGTCAGTTGTACTGGCATACTGAAAGCTCTTAAAATTTATTTATTATGTGTTGACTGTATATAATGATTATTTTATGTAAATTTTATCTGAAAAGTCTCAATATTATATTTATTAAGATGGCTGAATAAGTATACTCCTAGAGTGCAAAACATTATCAGAACTACAGTGATAATGTCTCAATTTTTAATAAAATGTTTCAAAGCCTTTACTTACATCCTTATCCTGTTGTGCCGACTGATAGTTGATACATTTCAAGCTTTAATATTTACCTATCTGATGGGAATTATATCTACATTATCATTAACATGGATAAATCCACAGACATGAAGGCATTTTATCAATTTGTCTGACGAGTTATTCAAGTTGTATTTTAATAAGAACTGATTTTGCCTCAGTAGCGTTGGCCTTCATATGTATACTGCCTTATCATGGAATGGTGGGGAGTGTATATGCTCTGCTAATCCAGAGGCCAGATGAGTGGGGCTTCTGAAGCTCTTCTAGGCAAAGGGTAGCATCCAAACCAAGTAGCCCAATCTTCATTACAAGTTTGAATTCTACCAAAAATAGTATTGTGTATCTGGACAAAATATTATGCAACAGGATGTCAATGATGTAATTGTGTATCTAAAGATGGGTCCATTAAAAAGTTTGTCATGATATTTAGACCCTTTGGTCATTTCATAGTCCATGTTGCCATATCTAATGCCCTCTCAAGGCATATAAGTAATTATCCAAAGAAGGCACCAAGTCAAGGGGACTATTTAGCCTCTCAAGGCTACAAGAATACAACAATTTGTACTCCTGTAAACATTACCTTGATGGTGCAGAAACTACAAGCATATGGAATTACAGTCTCCGTGGTGTAGTGGTAAGACACTCGCCTGGCGTTCCGCGAGCGCTATGTCATGGGTTCGTATCCTGGCCGGGGAGGATTTACTGGGTGCAATTCCTTAACTGTAGCCTCTGTTTAACGCAACAGTAAAATGTGTGCATGGATGAAAAAACGATTCTTCGCGGCAGGGGATCGTATTCCAGGGACCTGCCCGAAACGCTACGCGTACTAGTGGCTGTACAAGAATGTAACAACTCTTGTATATATCTCAAAAAAAAAAAAAAAATCATATTTATTCATTACTAACGTATTGCCAGGAAGCTTTGTGAAGCTTGTGTAGCTTGTGGTAGCTTGTGGTAGCTTGTGGTAATTAGAAGACCCTTATCCATAGAGAATGGTACAAATGGGCACTTACCAGGGAGGAGGGAGCACCACATGGAACACTTCAAAGATGAGAGGTTCGGCTGCAACACATCCCAAAACCACACAAGGGTGCCGGTGTAACAGGGGGTGGGGGTAAGTAAGAGAGTAAAGCAAGGTAAAGGAAGAAGGAGGGAGAGGAAAGGAATGGGTGGAAGGGTTTAGAAAGCGTGGACGGGGAGGGGGGAACTCGTCTGTAGGGCAACAGAAAACGAGGGGTGCATGGGAAGAGGAGAGGATGAGGGAGAAAGGCAGGAGGAGGAGGAGGTAGAGAGAGAAAGTAGAGAAGAGTAGACTGATGTTAATCTATGATGTTAATTTTACTTTACATGTTCTAATATAAGCTGCCACCACCTGTCTCTTTCACAAACTAAATCTAAATTCCACTTAAACAATGCGACAGGAACACTGCTTAATTTAGTTATCTCTCGCTTGTTCATCTAGTTATTTCTAGGCTTAACTCTTACTTGTGGGGACACCGATTCACAAAGAGGACTGAACAAAAGTCAAGCTTGTCATTCTTCACATAGACATTTATTGAATCAAATTATTTCAATTTATTTCAATTTCCAGCAATTGAATACTAGGTTTTACTATTTAACATTTGGGCATCCTATTATTTTAACACAATATTGACCTAATTAAAAGGGGGGGGGATCACCCACTCCATACACGCTCATACCACAACCCGTTCTCGCACTTTCTTTAAGTCAATATTGATTTCTTTTAATAAGTGCATATGTGACATACTAATTTATTGTGAATATTTTAGTTTACCTTGAAAAGCTTCATAGAAACACCGACCTTACCTAACCTTCTTAGTATGTTAAGATAAGCATCTTATTGCTTCGTAATTACAATTATTACTTAACCAATTATAAGTATAGGCTAAGTAATAATTGTAATTACGAAGCAATAAGATGCTTATCTTAACATACTAAGAAGGTTAGGTAAGGTCGATGTTTTCTATGAAGCTTTTAAGGTAAACTAAAATATTCACAATAAATTTGTATGTCACATATGCACATATTTAATAAGTCAATATTGACTATAAGAAAGTGCGAGAACGGGTTGCATACCATACATGGCTAAATGGTTCAGATTCCACTAGCTCGTCACCACTAAGTCACACTTCTGGTTTAAGACAATGCATAACTGAACTCTCACCTTCTCAACTCAGATGGATGGACCCTGAGGGTGCCTGGGTGTCACCCGTCAGGGTGGGAAAGCTAGCTAGTCACCTTCTCACTGTGCAAGGCGGTTGCTAACTCTCAAACCACCTCGCTGGCCGAGCCAGGGGTGGGATACTCTCGCAAGCCAGTACAACAGGCTCCTTGTTGAATAGTACTCACGTCAGCACAAGCTGGACTGGCTCGCTCTTCCACTACCATCTTCTGTATCAATAACCCAAGGACCCCTTTAGAAGCCAATGGACTCATTCTTCCCCAGAAAAGGAGCCAGTTACAAACAAACTGCCCAACGGGGCCAAAAGAACAAAAGCCCTGACGCTGGAGGAAAGCACAAAGTTTGCCCAGCTGACAACCATAGGCAAGAGAAACCAAGAACCACTCAGCAAAAAATCCCAAACCAAAGGGGACACCATAAAATGAGCAGACTAAAGAAAGAACACGATCGAGAGACCAGGCAGGTTCAGATGGTACATCAGCAAGCCTGAGGTGAAACAATACACGAGACAGCTCGCAAAACAGAGCTGAGGTAGTATTGACCCCAAACGCAAGCTGCAGCAGCTTCGCCAAAGCCACATGATATGAAGTGAGGCTTAGGGGAAAATATTGCCAGAAGTGGACATCATTAAGAAAAAAACTGCATAGTTTTCTTCAAGAACTGTCAGACCAACTGGGCTGTAGTGGATACGTGGGTCTGTGGGCTGCTCCAAGCAACAGCCTGTTGGACCAAGCTCTCAAGTCAAGCCTGGTCCCAGGCCGGGCTTGGGGAGTAGAAGAACTCCCAAAACCCCATCAAGGTATGAGGAGACAATATTCACCAAAGAATGCCAATCAAGAAAAAGCCAAGACAGAAATAAGAGAACCACCCACTCAGACACAGAAGAATAATGAAGGGACAAGAAGTGGCAAAACGAACGCCACGACACCTCATACTCATCCTAACATCTCATGACACCTCATACTCATCCTAACAGGTGGAATGCATTAGGCAGTGATGTGGTGGAGGCTGACTCCATACACAGTTTCAAATGTAGATATGATAGAGCCCAGTAGGCTCAGGAATCTGTACACCAGTTGATTGACAGTTGAGAGGCGGGACCAAAGAGCCAGAGCTCAACCCTCTCAAGCACAAATAGGTGAGTACTGTCACCTCGAGGAAGACGGTAGGTGGGGCACCATCAACTCGTCCACCTAATCAGTATTCATCATAAAGATGGCAATAAACATGCATCAAAAACTCTAGAAATGAAGATCAGACGAGAAGACTGAACCAGCAAAGTATGTCACTGGTTCTACCATCTGATAGAGGAGCCGTAGAAAAATGCTTGACTTCGGACACTGAGCAAGAAGCACCAGAAACCAAGGCTAAGCCGGCCACCAAGGAGCCAGAAGGATCACCCTTTCCCTGTAGGACTCAAATCGTGCCAGAACCCGGAGCAACAGCTGGACTGAGGGAAGAAATATAGGCACTCCCATCTTGACCAGTCCAGCTGAAAGGCTTCTACAGTGAGGGCCTTGTGATCAAGGTATGGCGCCGCACACAGAGGAAGATGCCAAGACCCTGCAGACAAGAGGTCCACGTCTAGGTGCCCAAACATCCTGCAAGAGTCAAAGGAAGGTGGCGGAATCGATGGTTCCCTCTGTGGAGATGGGAAGGAACTAGGACAGACCATCAGCAAGGATGTTGGACACTCCATGGATGGTATGGAGAACCAAACCCTGAGAACCCAGCTGACAAGATGCATGCCGAGTCCAGCTCCAATGAGGCAGGGATCAAAGCAAATCTCCCGGTTGAGACAATGACTCACGTGGGGGGGAACAGTCTGAATGGAGCTGGACTACACAGAGTCTGGAAGAATCCGAAAACTGCAGCATATGCTGTAGTTTTCGGATTGTGCACTGTACTGTGCACCCGATGAAGGGGTGGAAACCAAAGACCCCTGGCCAGTTTGGTGAGTGATGGTCACATAGTCACAACTGAGAACCGAGGTGTCTGTAAAGACATCGAGAATGGATTGAATGGAAGAATGGATTGAACAGTGCTCACTCGCTTGGTCCTTCGCCGGTTGTTGTGTCAGTGGTTTCATCTCCAGGCTTTTTGAAGTTCAGTCCGCTGGCGCCATCCCGAACGCACTGAACTTGTTCAGTGCGTTCAGGATGGCACCAGCGCACCTGAACTGAACAGTTCAGCGCACCTGAACTGGCACAATGTGCAACCCTCAAATTCACACAAAGTGAGAACGGGTTCGGGCCTGAAAGAGGATATCCACTAGAGCACCAAACCCGTAGGAGATTTCCAGTAACCCTACAGCAACCCCAGGCACTGGGAGGT